>NC_048305.1:23421804-23627153 GCF_013100865.1 Trachemys scripta elegans | reverse complement strand
GGCTCTTAAACAGAGCCGAAGAGTAAGGGGAGGAGCAGAGCAGCCGCGGGAGGGGAAGTGCCCAGCTGGCATTTTCCCAGACATGTTCGGCTTTTTGGCAGTTCCCCCCGGACGGGGGTTTGATTGCCGAAAAGCCGGACATGTCCGGGAAAAACCGGACGTATGGTAACCCTAAGTTAAATGTATCCCATACAACATTGCAGTAATATTCTGTAAAGCAAATTATCACTACTTCAGCATAATTTCTAAGAGTGACTTGTATGAAAAGAAAAACAGAGTGCAAATATAGCACTAATTTGAATCATAGTTTTAAAAAGGGAAGTTCCTGTAAAACTAACCACCTTACCTTTTCTGAGATTACAAATTTGATAATAGCACTGCATATGGCAATACATTTGATGTTTTTAAAAGCTTTTAATAAAATTACACATGATAAGCTTATGGTTAATTTATGAGCTATGGGAATACAAAGAAGTTGTAACTCAACCGCCATTGTGAAAATAGATATAAAGCATGAAAAAGAATGAGGTCTGGAAGAGAAACTACATAAATTAGTGAAGGGCACTAAGTGGGATCTCCTGGAGTTGTCTTTAGATCTGTGTTTTTGCTTTAGTTAAATATATAAAATTAGCTAGACAGACAATCCAGCAGTGAAGTACAGTTTGTGAATTTGTTGATGATACACAGTTGCATGAAGTAACGGATAACAAAGCAAACAATATGTGATAATTCTAAAGCATTTGGACCCTGTTTTTATTAGTCTGTTGGGTAAGGAATGAAAATAGCATTTGGCTGAAAAAGGAGAAAATATAATTACAAAACTACTGAACACTGACATTGAAGAAATCTTGGAATAAATAGCAGAGCTATCGCCACTAATAAATATTCAGGGGGGCTGCACATCTCAGGATAACTAAGGGAGGGCATGTGTGGATGTAGGTATATACTCAAGTTATTTTTCACTCTTAGGTTACCATATGAACCCATCCCCTATCAATAGTGATCATTAGTTTTCGTTTGGTATACTTGAAATTAATTGCACACTAGTACCCATTAGTGTTTTTAAGGTTTATTCTAAGAAAAATCCCATGCTGTTATATTTTATTATTCAAGAAACAATATAATAAGGCTGGTGTTCTCAAAGAAGTTTAAAGCAATTACATGCCTGATTTCTATTGAAAGTCAATCGGATTTGGGTGCTTAACAACTTTAGGTTCCTTTGAAAAGGCTCGCTTTAAATGCCAAACTATGAAGCATATGCAAAAAAGGGTAGAGTTCAGTTTACAGCTGTAATTCACTTTCAGGCAAAAATCAGAGTACTTGCCCATGGAAGCGCTAATCATTTAATTAGATATGCAGGTACTCCGAATATGCTTGCAATTAATTTTGCATATGTAAATATTATTGGTGCAAGATACAACTGAATGAAGATAGGCTGGCTCTTAGCCTGACTGAAAATGTACTCCATCGTTTTCTGTTTTGCCAATAGTACTGACATCTAAATTCCTTAACGCTGCAAGATGTCTCACAAATCCCCCAAGATATCTTGCAGTAGACTGAAAAAATAGCTTGGTATTACGATGGGGTGGAGAATTACCAACTGTTTTCTCCTAATAATGGTCATTGGCCACACTGAACCTTGAAATGATAGCTTCATATCATTGTGTTATCTCAGTGGTGCTATTAGTGCTTATTACATAACGTGCCATGCAATACTTTAGTTGTTGAATTTCCATGCTTTAAAACCTTCTGGATTATTTATGCATAATTTTTGCTATGTTGTCAAAGGTTGATAATATAGTGATATTTACAAAGATAATGTCAATGGGATGGAACTGTGTTTCTGGGTAATTGTCTCCTGCTGCTCCATAAATACCAGAACAAAGCTGAAATGTTTATTTGAGGAGCAGGAAACATTGATCCTATGACAATATTCAATTACAATCACATTGTGTCTGTTGTACCAAATTATAAGTGTGGATTTAATTGGTGTATTCAATAGATGCTAGTGCAATGGAGTCACCGTAACTCATTCCCATTATTGACTGTTGCATTCCAGTAGGCTTAGAGAACCAACCTTTTGTGTGTGTGTGTGTGTGTGTGTGCACTTCAGCCAGTTACAGGGCAATAAATCTATAGTTGAGGCCTGTCTATCTAATGTTCTCAGTACATATATGAATAAACTGATTGCTAAGTTTTCAGCTTTCATCAAGGAATTAAAAACGTAAGAAAAAGTCTCATCATTGTCCTGGTTTTATAAAGTCATCGTCTCTGACTGGGCTTATTCTCAGAGGTAGGAGGAAAGAAATGTGTCCTCTGGGGGGAGGGATATCTCAGTGGTTTGAGCATTGGCCTGCTAAACCCAGGGTTGTGAGTTCAATCCTTGAGGAGGCCATTTAGGGAAGTGGGGTAGAAATCTGTCTGGGGATTGGTCCTCCTTTGAGCAGGGGGTTGGACTAAATGACCTCCTGAGGTCCCTTCCAACCCTAACATTCTATGATTCTAATGGTAACTGCCCTGCATGCTGGAACCATACCACCAGGTGGTGCAGACAACACACATTGCAGCAAGAGCACCTAGGAAAATTCAAATTTAGTCACATGAAATTCTTCCTAGTGATCTCCAAAGTGACGTGGTAGAGCTGTAGCTCTGTCATTCTCAAAGACAGTGCAGGATGCTCCATTTCCAGTTCATTCTAGTGATTGCTCCTCTCTGCTGCATTTTAGATAGCTCAGTCTTAATTCATCACTTTATATAACACCATTAATTTCAGTGGAGTTACATCAGGGATGAATTTGACTCTTTATACTCACTGGCACACTATCAGGGAAAGCATCTCAAGTGGATCCTCGCCCTTCTCAAGAGAGTGAGGAGGGAGGGGGGAAAGCTTGTACACCTTGGCAGTGCCAAACAGAATCAGGTCTTTAAATATCAATATCTCAAAACTGGCCCCTTGAGTTTGAATTTCTGTGGGATAGCACTTAAGTGTTTCCACTCATCCAAACAGACAAAAAATGTAGAAAGAAACATGTTTCTTTCACTGAGGGTGTGTTGGCTGTAAAAGAAATCAGAGGAAATACATAAATAGATTTACAGATCCATTCATAACCAGAGGCAGTGTTAGGCAAAGGGAAATCAGGTGCTGCCTAGAATGCTTATAAAAGTGGATCACTAGAAATGTGTTGGAACCAGTGGCGGATTAATGATTTTGCCGCCCCACCCGCCCCTGGCCCCGCCTCGACTCCACCCTTTCCTTGCCCCCATTCCAAACCCCTTCCCCAAAGTCTCCACCCCCTCCCTGCCCCTATTGGATCCCTTTCCCAAATCCCGCCCCGGCCCCGCCTCTTCCCCCAGCGCGCCCTGTTCCCCCTCCTCCCCCCTCCCTCCCTGCCCCACAAAACAGCTGTTTTGCAGTGCAAGCGCTGGGAGGGAGGGGAGAGAAACAGGACGCGGCGGTGCGCTCGCGGAGGAGGCGGAGGCGAGCTGGAGTAGGAGGGGAGGGGAGTTTCTCCGTGGGTGCTCAAATTTGCCGCCACTGCAAACTTGCCGCCCTAGGCCTAGGCCTTGTCAGCCTAGGTGATAATACACCGCTGGCTGGAACCATTATGGTTACTGGCTGAGATGGTTACTCGCAGTCAATTTTCCGAGATGGCAGAGCTTCTGCCCAAAGTAGTGGCCCTTTCTCAACCCCATTTTTTCTGCTTTATGCGTAACACATTACCCAAAATATTTTGCTTCAGGACATCCTTCAAAGCAGTGTTTCTCAAACTTGGGACGCCGCTTGGTTAGGGAAAGCCCCTGGCAGGCCGGGCTGGTTTGTTTACCTGCTGTGTACGCAGGTCTGGCCGATCTCGGCTCCCAGTGGCCGCGGTTCGCTGCTCCAGGCCAATGGAATCGGCCAAACCTGCGGACGCAGCAGGTAAACAAACTAGGCTTTCCCTACGCAAGCAGCGTCCCAAGTTTGGGAAACACTGCACTACTGTAAAAGGTTCTCCAGTTCTTTAGGGAACTTCAGGATGCCCATTGCATATAGCTGACCAGAAATGAAATGCCATTTTGGAGGAAGAAGTGAGACAATGGTAGAGGGCAAATTCTTCATAGCTAGATGTGGACAAACTCCCTTTAATCAATGTGAAGTAAGGAAAGAAATTTGTTGGGTTATTCTCCTGTTGTGAAAGTAGTGGGTCAGTTGCTGAATGGAAAAGATGGCAGAGTGGCATAGGTTGGGCTGAAATCCTGTCTTCAGCTAGGGCTAGTTTTGTTCTCAACCCATCTATGTAGATACAAATGCCTAACAATAACTGCTACAATAAACAACACACTTACCCTTTTTCTGCTGTGCAGGAGCGATGCCTCGGAGGACTGTCTGCCTCTTGTCTTAAATCCTTGACTGTTGCATTGATCGACAGTATTTAAAGCATGATTGAAATTTAGGACAGTGAGAGTGCATTTCACTGTGGTCTTAGAATTTCATGAGGACACCTGCAGAGTGTGTTATTGCCCTATTGTAAAGATTTTTGGCAGAAGTACATGGTAATTTGAGATCTATTGTAGAGTCTTTTACTAGCCCTTTTTTTCCTTTTTCGATTGGAGAGTAGCCCTGTTCACGAAGAGTCCATTTAAACCTATTTGTTCAATTGACTTTTCCCTGTGGAAAACCAGCCTTCTTGTTCTGAATCACAAAAGCCAGAAGAATAAGAGCTGTGGGCTCTTATCTTAGGTCTTCTATTAGAATTACTAAATAAGCTGCATTCATACGGCTAAATGTGCCTTTTCTTCCCAAGGTTGTTTTGACTTTCACATTAATTTTGAAATTCAGGTGAAGACTTGATTCTTTATAATATGGAAATATCATCTTGCCAGATCAAGCGCCACACATGTGGCTTTCCCCTTCCTGCACAGAAGGGTGGTCAGCAGCCTTCCTGCTGCCACTTGCTTCATATGCTCTGAAATCCATTAATTTAAACAGTTCATTCCTAGGAGTTTATTAGTATTTTTTTTTCTGGCAGAGGCTAAATAAAGTTCCTTTGTATAAATGACCTGCAGTGCTTTCTCAGCTGCAAGGATTATGAATGGTGACTTGATCAGTAACAATATAAAATTGCAACAGAAAAGAGCAGAAAGGATGCATTCTTTATTTACTGTTCACATTACATTATCAGAATGAAATATACATGAACTCTTTCCAAGTGGAGTAAAGAACATATTTTGAAAAATGCTTACAAATTCTTTCAGTTCTCCAATGTTGGTAATAAGGTAAGGGGTCAGTGAACTACGTATTGGCGGAGTCAGCCATATTGGTCCTTTACTTTGCTTGTTTTATTCACCCTGCTATCATTCTCATGAGTTTCTTATGTTCTGCAAGCACTATGTGTATTACATGTATTTTTTTGGAAAGGATGAAGTGAAGTGAATGTTTTGAGACAGGTATACATTTCTCAGTGATAAAATATTGAAATTTTAAATTGCTCTTCCTAGTTATTCTGCATCGTTATCCCATTGTGATTATGTGGATTTTATCATCTGGAGTAGACTGCAATAATATAAGGAAAGGTCAGAATAGCTACAGACCAAATCCAATGCCAGAGCTGTGGTAGTGGTAGATTGAATTGTAGCAAAATGGCATACTATTTAGATGGATTTAAACAATGAACATGATGTTGTGGTTCTGTTCCAGGTTTCCAATTGTATGTTCAGGATAATGGTCAATACTACCTCTCTAACTTAGTTCTGCACCAGAGCGCTGTTGGTGGGGAGGCAGTGGGGAGGAAGGCTGATCCTGACTCTATTCAAATCAGTTGACAAAATTTGAACCAGTGACATTCATTCCTCTACCATGAAACAACATCAGAAATTACCCTATTTATTCCAGTTTTTCATGCAGGTGGCACAGCAGGGTAATGGTCATTCCATTTTGCAGAACCAAAAAGAGCAGAACTGTCTCTTCAGCGGAGAGTAGCAGAGCTGCTTAATTAGGAGGAAAGCTAATAGACAGCTACTCTTAGGCTATATCTGTCTGCTGTTTGGACTATGTGGTTGTGAATAGCAGTGTACACCAAAGTGCTCAGCTGTAACTCCCCTTGGTGTGAACTAAAATATCGCTAGTTTGCATTACTTTGTCCTGTTTGAAGAGGACTGCGTTAATGCAAATTAGGATCCTTTTACTTCACACCTGCAGCAGCCACACGAGGGAGTTACAGCACAGCACTTTAGTGTACATTGCTATTCATGCTCCCATAGTCCAAACTGTGGTGAAGTGTAGACAAGCACTTATTGTACACTATCCAACATCTAATTCTTTTTTTCCCCATGGAGCTGTGGACTCCATTTCCAGTCTAGTTGTCTTAATTTTTTAAAAAAAAAAAAGACTTGAATAGGGGTTCAATGCTCCTATTTCTCATTTTTTATCCATGCCACAGTAGAACTGTGACAGTTCCTTTACCCTTTGTATCGCCATTTGGGTGGGGAACTCCATGGTTAGATGAGTCTGGCACCTCTTCTTTCCTGAGTTCCTTTCCAAAGTTCAACCAGAGAGATGTCAGCTTGGGGCCTATCAACTCCTTCAACATTGCTTTTGCGGCTTCATAAATAAGCCAGAGAATGTCACACCCCCAGCTTTATCAAGCTGACTGAGTCCTCTTGAAGCCTGGTTCCCACATACAGAAATTATACAGGTAGAATCAGACGTGCACAAAATGTCTAAATGTTGTTTGGTGGCCGAAGGGACATTTCCTATGTGACTACATAGGCTAGGATGCCCATGAAACCTCTGTAGCAATTTTGGGTTCTGTGATAATCTAGGAATTATTGCCTCTCTCAGTTTACCATCAATAACTCCAGATGCTAGTTTTCTCTATAAAAAAATGTGTCAAGAAGCTCTCCATGCAGAAAAGCATTTGCACTCCAAAAATCTTGGTAGTTAGTTACAGAACATTCTGCTTTACCAATGTATTTTTAGAAATGTCACTATTATAGATGCTCTGCTAAAGCTACCCCCTACCCCATCACTATAAGGAGGAAGCACTTATGACGTTTTTTTACTGGAGAGGGAAGGAGAAAACAGAATTCTATGGGCTTTGCCACTTATAGTTAACTTGTAAAGAGGTATATTTTGGTTTAAAGATAGGCCAAATATTTCTAACAACCTTGATCATGTCTCTTTAAAGCTGATATTCCTGTGCCGGAGAGAGATTAACCACAATGCAGTTTTGTCTCCAGATTTCCACGTATTTGTAATTGGGTCTGCTGCCTACTGCTGCCAACATTTCCAACTGTCACACAGCAGGTCTGTTTCCAAGGAGCTGAAGTGAACACTGAGTATAGCTACAGTACATGGCTTAGATAACTAATTCAGATAGGGGAAGAGCCAGTGACTTTTACTCATCATGTGCAGAGAAGTCTGATAATGATAGTGATAAAGCGACATGGTCAGCTGCAGAACATAATTTACATCAAAGCTTTTGTGAATTGATAGTGGGATTGCTAATTAAGAGCCAGATTCTGCTATTGTCTTCAGTGGGAGTTGTGTGCATGCATCTGAGGGAAGATTTTGGCCTTCTTACTTTCCTCTGGTATAGATTTTGCCCTTTACTTAAATAGGAGCTGGATCAGCCTCCAAGCAAGCATGATAGCTAGGAATGCCTTAGACAGTTCTCCAGAAATACTCACACACTGCCTTACTCAGCTGCTTCGTTCCCTGTGTGTATTCAGTCATATCTACTTACTTAGGAGCCAAAATAAGTTTCCCCTATTTCTTACTTTGATTAGCCCCGCAGAGGCAATACAGCTATAGGGAAGGGTGTTGGCCTACTTCACACATCAACAGAATTGTTCACCTATTCTCCTCTAAGTACCTTTATTACTGGTGACATCAGAACTATTAAGATCCCAGTTTACGTTTCTGATACCAGGTGGAGTTTGCAGTGCTGACAAAACTGAGTAGTTGTGCTTTGTTTAAATGACCTTGAGAAACAAGAAGTACTGTAATTATTATTTTCTGTATTATTACTAGTTTGTGATGTATGTTAAAATCTAAGAGCCACACTGCGGCCGTTACCACCAACTTGAGTAGGGGGTTGTGTGGGTTTGCAACACCCCATGTGCAGCTTGCACAGGGATTGGTCTTCTGGCTGACACAATTGCTCCTGAAGCAGCTGCTAGATGAAGAACTACACAGGTTGTACATCCTTTTGGAAGGGTATGGCCTGTTTCCCTCAGTGTGGGTATGGCCTGCACTAAGGGCCAGGAGAAAGAGGGAGTAATCGGTGTCCACTCTTCCGTCCCGGCATCTTTGGGATGCACCAAGGAAGCAGTTTATGCCCTTCCTCAACCACGGCAGGTTGTAATTGTGACAGGCCCTTGCATAGGTGGTGCAAAGGGGAAGGAGGACCTTCAATACTCATGCTGTACCAGTTGTACACATGCATAATTACCTTTCTGAGACTATATCCTGCCTATCTAATGTGTCTATTCTATATGCATTGCAATATATAATACATTCCATAACTGTAGTAGTACTTGGAACCTAACTGTGCCAATTTTTAAATGTACAGTTTCCTTTTTGGGGTTTGTTTCATGATCTGTTTTATTTAGTCAATTTAACTTAAACAAAAATAAGTAGAAGAAAGTGTTGTCTTCTAATACACTGCAGTGGTTTTACATCAGAAACATGCATCATGAAGAAGATTTCTGAAGACTGATTTTCATTGTTAGCAGGTTCATAAAATGGAATATCAAAAGGCTTCTATTTCATTAAAAGTAGATCAAAAATCAGAATAGCAGACAGCTTATATGTTATTTCCTTTCATACAGTATTTCTTTGAAAGCAGCGTGCCTCTCATGACTGTAGTATAGAGTCAGAAAGTTGTGGGTATTTTTAAGCTTCCTTTTCAATGGTCATTTCTCAAGGCTCTGCTCTGCAAAGTATTTTTCATGTTTTATGCATGTCAGTTGTCATAGATAACTTCAAAACAAAGAATCTTTTCAGTGCGTTTATGGAAGAGGAATATCATTGTTTTGGGGAAAGGTTGTGTGTCCATTTCAAATGTTCCTTTCTTTTGTCGTGACCAGGTATTGGTTCTTCTCTCTAAAAAGGCATAGGGTGGATATCCATGTATCTAGAACATTGAAGAATGTGGTGCAGTCACTATTTGAAGGTGTTAATGTTTATATGACCCAGCATTAATCTCTCAGTGTATGAAATGAGACTAATGTGAGTTGTGTGTCAACTGTAGCCATCTAAAGGCAATTACTTCAAAATAATAACTCTTTTGAAGATGTGAGAGGTGACTAGGTCTTCCCTTATTAGTACTTTCAACCAGAGTAAAAGAATATAAAAGTCAAAATAAAATCATGGGGGAGAGTAGGAGGAGAGAAAAGGACAGATAATTTTTCCATTGATTTGCACTGTGGATAGGAATGAACAAACTAGCTGGGTTGAAATAAATCATCCTAAACTATTATTTAGGTTTGATTAAGGCCATGCTCTACTCACCACCAACTATTCTTTCTTACTCCCATTTCTGAGGAAGCAAAATACTGTCTTTGTGTTCATACAGCATTATATGTGGGGCTTTGCTCCTGACTGATGCCTCTGAGTGCTCTTGTATTATAAGTAGTAATTACATACTCACACAAACATACACATTACATTAAAACAATGTTAAGGTTGCAAAGTCAAGCACTCAAAATGAAGAAACACCAGAATTAAAGTTGCTGGTGATAGCACACCTACAGATTGATCTGCACATAGGAGTTGTGAGAGGATGAAGCATGCTCAGTGCTGACAGAATCTTCAGAAAATGTAGCTACCAAATTTTAAGAAGTCTATACTGAACATGTGTGAACTTATAATTTGGCAAGTGTTGGCCGCTTCCCTGACACAAGAACAATCCTCCTGCCAAATTTCAAATCTCTTCTGTAAAGCCTGAAGGTGCTAGAACTTCTCAGCCAAACAGTTGTAGGGTTTGTTTTATATTTTTAACATATGCAAAACATTTCTGTCCTTAGTCTCATTATTGGAAACAGCTGAAACATTTTTGCTGAAACTTTCCCCAAAATAATCAGCCTGAGGCAGACACCCAGAATTAACACTTTTAGCCTGAATGGCAAAGTTAATAGCCACAGAAAACAATCTTATAATGGAAAGTGTTGGACAATCTTAAATACAGATGGTGCTACCTGCTCAACCTATAATAATCCTCAATGTCTGGACAGGTATTTTCTTCAGTTGCTTACCCCTTGTACTTCCGGGAGTTCACCCCTTCATGGGACTCAATAGCTGTCTTCTGTCTCTCTTCTTCTTTCCCCTTCAGGCAGGTCTCTTCTTTAGGCTTCCAACCACTGCCCCGGTATTCTGAAGCAGGAAGTAGCCGCTGAAGCACATGCGGTGATGCCCATTGATTGAAAAATTGAGATCAACATTGTTGAAAACTTTGGCAGATGCAGAATAGCTCTTTGGGTGTCCATCTATAGGTTAAAGAGAGAGTTTAGTATGAAGGTGATTTTCAAAGGCTAGGTCTGCACTGGGGGGGGTGTCGACCTAAGATATGCAACTTCAGCTACGTGAATAGCGTAGCTGAAGTCGGCGTATCTTAGGTCGATTTACCTGGCCATGAGGACGGCGGAGAGTCAACTGCTGCCGCTTCCCCGTTGACTCCGCTTCCGCCTTTCGATGCGGTGGAGTTCTGGAGTCGACGGCAGAGCGATCGGGGATCAATTTTATCGCGTCTACACTAGATGCGATAAATCGATCCCCAATAGATCGATCACTACCCGCCGATCCGGCGGATAGTGTAGACGTACCCAAAGATGCTGCTTCTTTGTTCCTGAATTGTCTGCACAGTGGGCCAGGGGCATGGTCCTGGAGAATGGATGCCCACCTAGTAATTTTGGAAGGGGCCAGGAGTGCTTGAGAACTGCTCCAAGTGCCAGAGGCATGTCTAACTCAGGAAATGTATGTTAAGGTGCTCAAGCAGCATTGAGCTTGAAGTCTGTCTCCCCTGAAGATAGTCAATACATAGATTAAAGACCCACCTTCCACACTCTTTGTGTGCACAGATTTGAAAGAGACAGACAGAGGAGATTTGGTGAGTGTTTATAGGAATAATGTAGAGAAAAAGGAAAAGTGTCAGGATTAGAGCTGTGAGTAGGAGAGGCAAATGTAGGCATTATAAAGAGGCTGGTGCAAACCTAAAGTGAGGGGGTCACTGTAGTAATTAGGAGGAGTGTGACAGCCCAGGAACAGGCTGCAGTACCGCACTGGACCACATCTGGTACCCTATGGATAGGCAGTCCCAGTACCAAATTATGCAGGAATTCTGGGTCATGGAGAATGTCCCACCTGAACTAGTATCAGAGGGGTAGCCGTGTTAGTCTGAATCTGTAAAAAGCAACAGAAGGTCCTGTGGCACCTTTAAGACTCGCAGTGCACCTCACCCTCCCTGATTGAACTAACCTCGTTATCTCCATACTGATTTATACCTGCCTCTGGAAATTTCCATTACTTGCATCTGAAGAAGTGAGGTTCTTACCCACGAAAGCTTATGCTCCCAATACTTCTGTTAGTCTTAAAGGTGCCACAGGACCCTCTGTTGCTTTCCACCTGAACTAGGTATTATAGATGATACACATTATGGAAGGTACTTTGAGAGATATCAAATGGTGAAAATGAAGCCTACAGAAATACAAAACATATTTATCCCATTAAGTTGATGGCTATATGTGATGCAAAGTTGGTGTTTGCTGTTGGGATGAGCATACCACAACAGCTACACCCAGCTATTGGCCCCCCAGCATTTATCCAGTTTACAGCCTGGCATAACAGCCTCTGCTTTCTGTTGAGTCCTCACCCAGCAGCTCATGCTTGAAGGGCTCATTCACCAGTAATGAGGTTGTCAATTTTAGAGTTTATGTAGTTGAGCTTCCTTTTGCTCCTTTTAGCATCTCTGTCGTGCTCAGGCAACTCTATTTCTGGGGCTATGATACCAAAAAGGGTGCTGGTGGGGTGGTTATACTGCCCCAAAGGCCATATTTGCCCCGAGAGGATTGCTAAAGGGTCTTGAGTGATCTTTGGGTCTCTCCAGGCACTGCTATGGTTCTTGCTTCTAAATAAGTCATTGGGACTGGAAGTAGGCCATGATGTTTAGAGATGGAAAAATGGAGCCCAGCAAAGGAGGGGTTTCCTAAGTCTTGAAGAAGAATCCAACTGGAGGAAGTTTAGGCCTCATGCCCTTTCCTGTTCCTTCTCCCCATGGATATTAGCGCACATACTGAGGGTCAGTACTGTGTCAGAGAAAAGAAGTTATGTACATCTCACGGAAAAGTTTATCAATCTGTAAACTAATCCCGAAGGGTTCCCACGTCTCAAGTTAGAAGGAGGATAGAACATGGCTGTTTCATGTGTATACTGGCAGATTCCAAAATGTACTATTTTTCAAGTGCAGTGGAGTTCTATACAACATTGTGTGGTTTGGGGGTGGGGGAGAAAGACCAAAAATTGATTTTGTCTACACAATAGAAAGATTTAAGAATAAAATATTGCTGCTGTGCTCTGTGCATTGGTTCACATTCAGTTCAGGGCTATTCCTCCCAGAAACCTATCAGTAAATGATTTTTGATGGTACAGATGTTTCTAACAATATCTAAAAGGCACAATTGATGCATGTTAATGTTAGTGTAATGTCAAGGCACAAATACATTCTAAATACTTTGTGAAAACAGTCCTGAAAATATTTGTTGTGCTGCTGGTGAGGATGCACCACTAAAATAAGCCTTCATTTGCACAGTGTTATTGAGTGTAAGAGAGAATGGAGAATTGAGTTGTATATGCAATTGTGCAGAATAAATATTATTTGTTAATTGTCTTTTATGCAAAGCCTGTTTTACGCACACTAATTTGGCACTATTCAGTGGCACTAAGGAAATTCATAGGATCACCCAGTTGGTGAGCAAAGAGAATCTGTGGGACGTCTGTCTGACTCATGATCCAGCTGGTTACTCTCATCAGGAAAATGAGAAATCAAAGCTGGGAATGAAACCATGGTGCCTCTCAAGGCAGCAAACAGCACTCCACTTGAGAAGAGGCCTGCATTCAGTTCACTGCTCTGCCACAGACTTCCTGTGTGACCTTAGGCAGGATTAGGTACAAGTGAATATACTGGAACAAAAGGTGTGTTCCTAATTTTGGTTAAAATGGCAGTGAAGACACAGCATCTCGGGTTAGCAGCTCAAGTAACAGCCTATAGGAGAGAATGGGGTTGAATTTGAGCTGCTAACCTGAGTTAAAAGTTGTCACCATGTTTTCACTACTATTTTAACCCAGGTTAGATCACATGGGGTTGCTAACTTGAGTTAAGAATATACCTTTTTGCAGTGTAGACATACCCTTAGTCTTTCTCTGCCTGAGTTCCCTATCTGTAAAATGGGGATAATAATATTGCCTTACTTCACAGGGATGTTGTCAGTATAACTAGATTGAAGATTGTGAGGCTCTGAGATACTATGGTGATGGAGAACATATAAATATAATAAACTGTCCACTTGTCCACCAAATTGGCATATAAGGTTGCTTCCATAAACTAGATTAGTAGTACCATCCCCTTACGAATAGCCAGCACATGCGATATCTTAGTAATAAGCCAAGAGGCAAAATTGCTTATCATGCAGAATCCATTCTCTGTTGTTTCAACTCCGTTTAATCAAACAGAGATATGAATCGCACATAATAACAATTGCCCTCATATATGATTCTCTTCTAGAATTACAACAACAGCTGCTTGTATGATGGATCTACGAAGGTACCCGCTGGATGAACAAAACTGCACACTGGAGATTGAGAGCTGTAAGTACTTTTGTAGATCCTGCTTACTGTATGGTCAAACTGTTTCAGACGTTTTATTTATTTATTTATTTATTTATTTGGGTACATGTTACTAACCTAGTTGCCTTTCTGTCAGATGATATTTAGACCCTTGTAAACATGCACACCACATTTAGCTTTCCAGATGGATTAGTAATTTGTGGCACAAGGATTAGAGGAATTTATTTTGTGTTTTGATGGACAATTTTCAGCTTTAAAAGTCTCACTCAAATGGCTTGTTGTAGTTCATGTGAGGAGCAAGAGGATTACTATCATTTCTTTATCCTTCTCTGCTGCTGAACTGTGTTGTTGCTTGTTTTAATTTTTAAACAAGGGCTTAGATTTTTCTTTATAGTCAATGTTTTTTTATCACCGACACCGTAGTTAGACTTTCGGTGCATGTGTAATACAGTCTATTATATGTGTGGATTGAATAACTAGTCTCTCTGTTAAAGGTCAGGCTTTCCATACAACTAAGACATGTGCTGTGAAATAAAATTTAAAATCTGTTTACATTGAAAGCTCTTTGGAGAATTTTAATATATCGGAGAACAAAATAATGTATGGTCATATGATAAATACAGTATTGCAGGCAACAAGTTATTTGACATAGTAATTAAGATTGTGTCAGCACTTCCATGGTGAGCTCTGTTTTTTAGTAAAACAGTAGATCACTCAACTGTGGTACATCATAAAGCTGAAATGTGACATATTTCACTTTCTCTGAGTGGAATTTATTGAGTGATTTGCAAGCAAACAAAAATAATTTGAATGTTTTAATATATGAAATTTGCAGCATTCGTTAAAACATTTATACTCTTTATACTTTAAAACAACTTTGATTATATAGCTATATATGGTATATGTGTACGTTACTTGCCTAGATTTACACATATATTTAATTCCCATACTGTTTCCCCTATTCAGGAAAGCACTTCAGAACATGCTTAACTTTAAGCATGTGTTCAAGTCCCATTCACTTCAATTTTATTTAAACATATTCTTCTGTGCTTTCCTGAACAGGGATACTTTCCTGAATTAGACCCTCTGAGTATTCTCATTGAAATCATTCACAGTGCATAAAGCTAAGCATTATTGATGTTATAGTGGTTATTGCTTTTTTTTAAATGTCCTTATTTTATACTGGAATATTTGGGTTGCAAATATTGTGACTGACTTTGCTTTTGGAAATATATATATGGTAAAATCCTCCTTCTCTTGAAGTCAGTAGCAGGACTCCCATTGATTTCAATGGGCCAGGATTTCACTGTTAATTTGCAGTGTTTAAGCATCGCTGAACAAACTATGCTAGTACATTACTTAATAGGAGAGAAATACAGCGAATCAATTTATCTACTGGCATAACAGCAATGATTCTGTGGATTTAAGTCTGTGGAGAATAATGTTTTAGTGAAAGGAATCTCCCCTGCTTCCCCACACACACCTCCTGAATATTGTTCTCTGCTTCAGAAAATGTTCCAGCACAATCCATTAGAAATATTGCCAGCTCTGAACTTTTATATGGTATCAGCAGGATGGCATGCCTTTCATTTCATTTAGTTTGCACCTACTGCCTGTGTGTAAGAGGAGCAGTAACTGTGCTCTTGTTAAGGTCGAGATTCGTTTATGAATAAAGTGGAAAAGAACAAATCTGACAGAAAAAAAATATTGAAGCAGAGATGTATGAACAATGGAGAGTAAAAATCAAACATGGAATAACCTAAAAAATGCATTTCTGTGTGTGTCCTTGTTGGAGAGGCAGTAAAATTTGTGGTTTAAACAGAGATTTGAAGACCAAGTGCTCAAGAGTTCCAGTCTCAGCTTTGTCATTATCATATGGTTCAACTTTCAGCAAGGCACTCGCCCTGTCTGCGGCTCGGTGTTCCAAAATGTAAAATTGAGATGATAAAGCGGGACTGTATTTAACCTGCCTTTCAAGATATTATGATGTTGAGAGCCATATAAGAAAACAGACAGACAGATGTTAATACTTTAATATGGTGTTCTGAAGCCCTATGTCAATCCTCCATATTGAAATTATTAATGGATCTGCATGTCCAGGTAGAAATGCAAATCTATCCAACCGTTACAACTGCTTGAGTCAAATTTTCCAGATTGAAATTTGCTGCAGATCTAAAAAAAATGTATTGTCCTGGGCCAAAGGATGAGTTTGATTTAATTTCCTGCAAACATGGATTAAGAAATTACTGTGATGGAGAGTTTTACTATTAGGTAAAATATGAGGCTAGATGGTATCATCAATCAAGAGAAGCAGAAGACAGCATTTTTACAGTATCAGTTCAAAGAATAGGATTAATGCCTGCGTTATCTGTATACTGTGAGCAGAAAAAGCAATTAATTAAAATAGGGCCATAGTTTTTGACTGAAATATGAGATATATGCTACTGCCTTATACATCTGTGGACATACCGGTACATTGTTTTTCTGTGATCATGGCTTGTACAGTTCATAGATAAAAAACTGAAATGTCTTGAAAATCTGCTTTCTATTTCTGTGATGCTTTTGTACTACTACTATCAGGTAGCTCTTTCCTGGGTGGGTAAGATCAGAGCTTCCCTATCTTCTATCTTCTTTCATCTCTCTTTCCTCATCTCTCTTTCTGCTGGCAGCCAATGAACAGATCATTGCTGAGTAGTAAAAATGAGACATTAGAGTAAAGTCAGCTGGTCATCACCTTCTCAGTGGGATAATGGCAACAGAGATAGCTTCCTTTTCAATGAAGTGTTGATATCAGAAGGTGGATCACTCTTCTCTTCAGCCTTCTACCTCTGCTAGTGCTGTATGAACAGCTAAGCTCCTTGTGGCATCCTAGATTAGTTGATCCTCCCACCTTCCATTCATTTGTGTGTTGAAGTTCTAGTGATTGAAAAGAACCAAATGTGTAAGCAAATGAGTCACAAGTCTAGAAGGAGCTTGGAGGCAAACAGATGTTTTAGGAAGTACATGGAACATTGGTTCACCTAATTTAAATACACCTCTACCCCGATATAACATGACCCGATATAACACGAATTCGGATATAATGCGGTAAAGCAGCGCTCCAGGGGGGCGGGGCTGCGCGATCTGGCAGATCAAAGCAAGTTCTATATAACACAGTTTCACCTATAACGTGGTAGGATTTTTTGGCTCCCGAGGACAGCGTTATATTGGGGTAGAGGTGTACATAAATAAATAAATAGAATACCTTCTTGCACATCTGCTGGACTCCGGATTTCAAGTGATGCCGTCCACACACAAATCTATTCTGAAACAGTGGAGCCTTTCACTATAAAATCATTCAGATTGATCATGGATTTGATCATGGATTTTTCTGAATATATTCAAATGCAGTTACTCTAGTTTCATGTTATGCGTTTGGACTATTATCCATTTCAATTACACAATGACACTTACAGGCTTTAAAGTTCATTTCAATTCTTGACTCATCTCATTACAAAATAATGTGTTCAGTACAGCAGTGTTAACATTCTGGCAATCACATCATGCAGGTAACCATTATCTGTACTGAAATATCATAGTGAATCTGTCTACCTTATTACAGTACTGTATCTCTGTCCATGTTTGTGTTCTTATCCAACAAAAAGCAAGTACTGGTAATTGCTCCATAAGTGCACATAAGAGACCACCTTTTGAAAATGTCTCCTGTAAGGTTTTAAATATTTAGCCCAGTTGCTGCTGAAGTATCAAACAAACAGAAGGAAAATTTCTGTACAATCTGTCTTTATAGGCTTATGATGAGGATATCACATATGCTACAAAATTTTGAGCAAATGGCTGCTCAGAAATACAAACTGATAAAAATAGATATTTTTCCATATATAATTTAAAGCTTAAATATGTTTCTAATCATTTAAAAGTACAGATTGCGTAGAAAAAGAAAAATGCTTTCAAATATTGTTTGCTTTTTGCATTTTCTTGCCCTTTTTTCTCTTGGCTGTAAGGATATTCTCCAAAGTGAGCAGTGTAGGGGTACATTTTTAATGTGCACTGAGGGAATTTCTCCCTGTAACTCCCATTGACAGGAAGTGTTGTCAAGTGTCGATGCAAGAGATTAAAAGTTAAGATCTTGGATTCTTTTCCACTGACTTACGGCATGAGCGCAGGTAGTTCACTTAACCTTTCTGTACTATAGGTTGCTCACTTGTATTGTAAATATTTCTACTTCAGAAAGATGTTTTATGGCACAATCCTCGGACATCTCTTATGAAGGTGCATTAAGGAATAGCAGAAAATACAGGTAGCTTTTCACTCTCACCGCCCCTTAGTGTACCCAATTAAGAGCAGGAAAAAATACTGACCTAAATTCTCCTTTGAGTGCTGGGCAAAAAGCCTGGCTGATGTGCTCAGCATACTCTGTGGTCCCAAGGAAGTTTAGTCAGCTGTGCTAAGGTCATGCCAGAACCCCACATACACCTAAATACATACTGCCAGTGCCATTGGCAGCATGTGAAGAGGGGAAGCCCATACTGCTCCTATTTGGAGCAGCAGTAAAAATAGCTACAGAATGCATTTGTCCAGACCTTACTGAAACAACCTGTCTGTCTGGAGTCAGGATTAGAGCTATGAAAATATTGGATTTTTCAGGTCAGTTCTGAAAAATCAGAAAACAAATTGTTTTGGATCAAATCAAAAATGAAAAATTTCAAAATTATTGGCACATTGAAAAGTTAAAAAAACAACAAAAATCCTTCATTTTAAGTAGAATGAGCCCATTTGAAATGTTTTTATTTTATTTTATTTTTTTTTAATTAGAGTAACGTTTGAAACAAATCACTCAAAATGTTGCATTTTGAAAATATTGAAATGTTTCAGTTATTTTGCAATTTTGTTCAGGGTTTTTCTGACCAAAACAATTTAGGAAAATTGGCACAAATTCATTAAATGTTTTGGTATCAACAAATCTGGAGTTTTTGCCAAATAAAGTTTTAAGTCAAAAAATATTACTTAGCTCTAGTATGGAATATTTAGAAACTGCCTGCTCTGCATTAAACCAGTGTTCTTGCCACTATTCCCAACATATTTCATGCTACCAAGATGTGAGTTTTCCCCTGAATATTTGAAGAGTGAGAATTTGAGATCTTGAAAGGAGATTGCCAAAGCCACAGAGGAAAACATGGTTTCTGCCCTGAGGAACTCCGTGAAATGGTTCACTGATACAAGGGTGGAATGCATTGCATTTACTTTTAAAATGGTACCTTTCTTCCAAAACAAACCAAAGTTCTGTACAAATTGTATGTACGTGGGTGCATGGCAGCCATTTCTTCAGGGAAAGTGAGACAGCCAAAAGGACATCTTATGCACAGAGCAGCACAACAGGAGGAAAAGGGAGTATTTTGGTGAAAAACTGAAAGACAAACACCTGTTCTTGAAACATGCCGTACAGTGTTTAGTGGTTATGCAAAACAGAGAGAACCTTGATTGTAAAGTTTTTGTTTGTTTTCTGAAAACCCAAACACAGTAAACTATGTGGACTTCAGTTTATCTTCTCTGGAAGGATGAAAAGCTGAATTGAATCCCCCAGTTTGAACATGCGGTTCCTAGTGTTCTGAGTCTTTGTGGGCTGATATTTAGACAGCTCTGTGCTCTGTCTAAGCTGAGGAGTTACCTGAAGAGCACTGGCAGTAATAACGTATCACAGTTAAAGTGGATTTTCTCTCATAAAAGGCCTAACATTCATATCAAACGCCTTGTGAACTGGTCATCTCTTTGAGCTATGTAGGTGAGTTATCAGATGTGGGATATTGACGTGCTGACAAGTGTCTGAGATGTGCATGGCATCTGATATGAAATGGTTGCTTCTTTATGACCCTCTACAGAATGTAAATACTTTTTTTTCTAAAATGTAGAGAAAATCTGGGTTGTAATTCAAACCCTTTAAACCCCTTCCTCAGTCAGTGTGTGATGCAGCCAGCATTTCTGGGGTGAGCTAAATTTATCAGCAGTGTATTGCTCTTCCATGGTCTCCTATATCAATTTGGGCCCAAAAAGCAATTGCTGAGTCAATGTAAACAGACGTCTGCTTACCTACTATTTTCACTTTGTGCCTGGTGCTTCTGAGACAGCCAAAGCTGGTCATTAATAAATGTAAAATCTCAGTTAAGTCCACACGAATCGCTTCAAGGGGCATAAAAATATATCCAGTGGTGACACATACTATCTTCCCTTCTAGCAATGCAAGACAGGTTACATAATGCACCGTGGTTCATGGTAATAACAAGCCATTGTGTTCAAATGGCAACAACAGTAACTGGGAAAAACCGCTTCCTAATCACTGAATTAAAGCATCATTGATGTCTTATTTTGCTTTAATGATGCTGTTATATTCACACTCTGTATAATACAGTATAGAGACATAAAAAAACATAAAAAGTAATATTAAATTCATTATTTATCTGTATTTATCTCTGATATATATAAACACACATGGAGATGTGATATCCATGTGATCAATTTCAGATCATGTGTTCAATGAGTTTTTCACATGCTTTGGACAACCACTGTGCACCTCTGACCGCCTGTCCTACATACTCATCTCCTCTGAGACTTATTCTAACATCCCAAAGCAGCTTCAACCTGCCTAAGAATCGTTTCTTTCTGTCCCCCCAGTATGGAATTTCCATCATTCAGCCCTAGGCCCATGACTGATTTTGATATACGTTTCACAAGCTTTTGAGTTGGCTACCTTGCAGTACTACAGGGCTATAAACAGGGAGCATCTTGTGAAAGGGAGCTTCCAGACTTTCCATTGAGCCATAGAAGCACTTAGTTCTAATCTTGGAAGATCTTAAAAGAAGAGTTTAAAAGTATGACAAATAGGTAATTGTAGAAGTTTGTGTGGCTCCCTTTGAGTTCTTTACCTTGGCTTCATGGTAACTAAGGCATATGACTTTCCAGAAAGAGGAATTTAAAAAATAATATCTTTTTAAAACTCTCTAAAACTTTCCTAAGGTAGTGCTACCCCTCCCCCCCCCCCCCGTAAAGTACAGTAACTCATCGCTTAACATTGTAGTTATGTTCCTGAAAAATGCGACTTTAAGCGAAACGATCTTAAGCAAATCCAATTTTCCCATAAGAATTAATGTAAATGCCCGGGGTTCCAGGGAAATGTTTTTCACCAGACAAAAGATATAGATATAGATATAGATATAGATATACACACACAAAGAGTATAAATTTTAAACAAACAATTAAATAATGTACACAGCAATGATGATTGTGAAGCTTGGTTGAGGTGGTGAAGTCAGAGGGTGGGATATTTCCTAGGGAATGCCTTACTGCTAAATGATGGACTGGAACAGCTGAGCCCTCAAGGGTTAACCCATTGTTGTTAATGTAGCCTCACACTCTACAAGACAGCACAAATGGAGGGAGGGGAGACAGCATGGGAGACAGAGACATACACCTTGTGTGTGTGTGTGAGAGAGAGAGAGAGAGAGAGAAAGAAAGAGAGAGAGATGCACATTGCCCCTTTAAGTACGCTGACCGCACTGTAAGTACACTGCCTTTTTAAGTAGATCAGCAAGTTGAGACCGCAGCTACTGCCAGCAAGCTCCCTCCGTCCTGAGTCCTTCTGTCGTGTCCCCCCCTTCTCCTGCTTACCTGAGATGGGGTAAGCGGGGGGGCAGGAACAGGGGGGGAGGGGTACACCCTGACATTAGCCCCCTTTTCCCCCCCCGCCCCGCACAGCAAGCAGGAGGCTCCTGGGAGCAGCTCCAAGGCAGAGGGCAGGAGAAGCACATGGCAGTGGGGGGAGGGACAGCTGAACTGCCAGCAATTGATAGCCTGCTGGGCGGCTGCCACACAGGGAACCTAGGGGAGCGGAGAGCTGATGCAGGGAGAGGGAGCTGCCGGTCTACCCTGGTTCCAAGCCTCCACCAGCTAGCTGCAACAGCCTGCTCTTTCTGCAAGCAGTGAACAAAGCAGGCAGCTGCCAAACAACGTTATAGAACGACGTTATATGGGAGCATTGCGCAACTTTAAACAAGCATGTTCTCTAATTGATCAGCAACGTAACAACAAAACAACATTAACCGGGACAACTTTAAGTGAGGAGTTACTGTATGTGGCATATACAGAATACATACGAGTAGGGTATTGTGTGCAGCTTTTAGCAATGCTTGTTTGGATGACCTGAATAACTCACTTGTGCCATTTGTGATTAATGCAGTTGTCCCAGATTCCATCAAGAAACTTTTTATACCACTCCAGACCAACATGTAACATCCATCATGCACATCTGCACTCACACGTGTGCGCACGCACACACACATCTAACCGCTACAACATTTTTTTTGTGGTAGAATGAATTGTTCTCCTAGTCAGTGGGTTTAGGTGCACAGTCCACTCAGAGTTTTCAGGCTCCTGCCTTAAGTCCAGTAGATGTCTTCATTTCATGCTGAGCTGAGTAATCCATTAGGCACACCATGAGGAGCAAACTTGAATGATGCATTAAAATCTGTGCGTCAGAGGCAAGTGAGAAATTTAGTTATTTTGTTGGGAGCATGATTCATCTGAAACAAAGCATCCCATTCAGAGCAAGGACACTGTTTAATAAATTCATTCTGGTTGTGTTTTATTTGTTTTCCTATTGATGGGGGAATGATATGGGTTGAGTTAAACCCGAGGCTGTAATTTCATCAGAGTGAAAGAGGGGGTATAAAAGAAATAAAGGCTACTGCTGTCCTATACTGCTCAGAGGAAAAACGGGAGACAGAACAGTCCATCCTCCTTTCATGGTTGACCAGTATGTCCACGATCATGGCCCAGTGTAGATATCTCTCTCTCTCATTCACACTCACACACACTTTTCCATACATTTTATTATTATAAAACTGCCCATGTGTAACAGGGTACACTCACGGCTGGGATGTATCCTCGTGGCTGAGTTTGGGGATCATTTCTCATCCAGTCTGATGTCCCCCTTCCTTAGTGGCCCTAGATTCTATAAATCTGAGGAGCGTATGCAGGCAATGTCCCCAGGGCCTGTCTGGGGACCCAAGCGGGCAGCCAGAGTCCTAGTCCCGTCATCCATTATAGAGGTAGGAGAGTTAAGGGGACCTGCATGCTGTGCAAGACATGGTGGCATACCCCTCATCATGCTCAAGGCCCATGTCCATGCAGCCCATTGGGTTACAGTGACCTCACACTGGACCCTTTTTAACCCACCAACTCCAATGGAACCAGACCTCTAGGATGCTGGATGGAAGGTGAAAAGATTTGCCAATTTTGCCATATGGGAAAATTTACCTTTCAGACCTCAAATAAAATTTGGTGATAAGCATAAACCCTGGCACCCTAAGAAAAAAGCAAAATGACTACAGGTTAGCAGTGGGCAGAAACAACCCTTCCTTCCTCCCCCTGCTTCTCCTTCGATGAGCCCATCAGTCTCCTTAGATTCCAGTCATCCTGTGGAAGCAGGAGCAGGTGGGACAAGCTCAGAGGCCAGGGAAGGGAGAAGAGTGGGAGCCCAAGTTACTCTGTCCCCTCTTCTCCCATACAAGTAGGGAGGCGGTGGGTGGCATCCATGTGCCCATTGATCCCATGCCCACCTATTACGTACCATGGGTTAACAGAGGAACATTTTAGTTTAATATTGTAAAGTGTTCATATTTGGGGATATAGTGTTTTTTAAATGTCTGAGTATGGTCACAGAGGGGGAGAAAAAGATTAGGGAAACTAAGAACTACAGATGATCATGTACATGCTTTCTGATGGGTGTTCTCATGGAATGTACCCTTTCTTTAACTGAGTGGAAGAAATTTTGTATCAAAAGCTGAGGGTAGTTTTGTTTCTTCAGGAGTTTGTTTCTTTCCATACCCACAAGATTACATGCAGTCACATCTCATTCAAAGGTTTAGTGCAACATTTCTTCTCTTTATAACTTCTTCAGACCCTAGAGTCTAAAGGGAAAAGTTTTTTTGTTTTTTTTTATGACTGTTCTGTTGAGGAGAGAAGATAATATTTTTCCTCTAGAAAACCGGGATTGAAATAGATCTTTGTGCTCAAATTATAATAGATCCCCTGGTTATCTTTCTGTGAAGTTACTAAATGATCTTTTGAAGGTAAGTCAGAAAGAGTGAGAGAAGAAGAGAGAGGGGAGAGACTTTTAAAGATTCTTCTGGACAGTGGAATATCCCAAGATCAGACCCTTTTTGTTTATGTCCTTTTCTTGGTTGGCAATAAAATGGGTTTAGGAAGCTAATAATAATAATAAAATATTAGAAATATAGGGCTGGATGGGTCTTCAAGAATTTATCAAGTCAAGCCCCCTGTACTGAGGCAGGACCAAGTAAGTCTAGAACATCTCTGACCTCTTTTTAAAAACTCCCAGCAATGGAGATTCCACAGAGCAGGGCATTGGCTTCCTCAGCCATGAAATGCTGTTCCAGGAAGAAGGTCTGTTGGGAAAAGAAGGGGTTCACCTGACCAAGCAGGGGAACAGCATCTCATGGTCGAAGAAGTGGAAGCCCTCATGTCAACACCATCTGCGCAGTCATGGATTCATCTCCAGGATGTGCATCCCTCTCCGGGGCCCTTACCCTCAACTGGGAAGATGGATGAGAACACCACCTGCACCCCATACTCCTTCACCCTCACTTCCAGAGCCCTGAAGTCACCACTGATCTGCTCAGGGTCATACCTGAAAGTGTCGTTAGTGCCCACATGGATGAGCAGCATGCGGTAGAGGTCAGAAAGTGGATGAGCCTCGGCCTCTTTCCATAACGTCTTGAATGCGGACTCCAGGCAGGCAGCTCACCTCCCAGGTCATCGTGTCAGGTCGTCAGATGGAGGCTTCTGTCTCCCTCAGGTGGGAGGCCCCAACCACCAGCACCCTATACCTTCTTCTTTTGGGGGCAGTGGCCATGAGCTTCCTAGCTTTGGGGGCAGGTCACTGCTCCTCCACAGCCATTGTTCTCACTTCTTGTGGCCAATACATACTGGTTCTTCACCTCTATGAACATGGGACCTGGGTGAGGGGTGGAGTACTGTCCACTGCCTGAAGTGGACAGCTGTCAGTCTCCACCCTGTAGAGCAGCTGGTTCTCCTCCCTCCTGTTGTGCTGCTGTTGTTTTCTGTGGTGGGCTAGCATCCTTCGTCCCCAATGTTTCCACATGCATCTGTTGATTAATTCCTCTCCTTTAATATCTGTTTTATTTGAGAGGTCAGTTATACCTTTTACTAAGTGGAATAACATACTCAAGGGAATATGGTTGTTCTTCTTCGAGTGATTGCTCCTGTGTATTCCACAGTAGGTGTGCGTGCTCGCCACGTGCAGCGGTGCCGGAAGTTTTTCCCTTAGCAGCATCCATAGTGGGGGAGCACCGCTGCAACCCCTGGAGTGGTGCCGACATATCGCGCCATAAAGGGGGTTGCGTGCTCCCCCACCCACCCTCAGTTCCTTCTTGCCGCCAGTGAAGGTAGACGGAACTTTGTGCTCCAGCCTTGGCTGCAGCGTTTATAGCCTTAGTAAAAAGCAACGGAGAGTCCTGTGGCACCTTTAAGACTAACAGATGTATTGGAGCATAAGCTTTCGTGCGTGAATGCTTGCATCCGACGAAGTGGGCATTCACCCACGAAAGCTTATGCTCCAATACATCTGTTAGTCTTAAAGGTGCCACAGGACTCTCTGTTGCTTTTTACAAATCCAGACTAACACGGCTACCCCTCTGATACTTATAGCCTTAGTGGTGTCCAGTCTCACTGAACTTTTTTGCTGAAAGACCCCCTGTCCCACCGTGGGACCTGAACTGTCGCGCTTCACGGGGCCACCCTTTGAGCCCCTGGCCACGTGCTTCTGGTCCCACTTATCGGAGGAAGTGGCGTTTTTGGTGGCTATCACCTAAGCCCGCAGGGCGTCGGAGCTTAGGGCACTGACCTCTGAACCCCCGTACACTGTTTTCCATAAGGGGAAGATCCAGCTTCGCCCACACCCAGCCTTCCTTCCGAAGGTAGTCTCGGCGTTTCATATGGACCAGGACATTTTTCTGCCAGTCCTGTGTCCTAAGCCCCATTCCTCCAATGAGGAACGACGCCTACACATGTTAGATGTGCGTAGGGTGCTGGCCTTTTACTTAGATCGAACGAGGCCATTCCGGAAATCCCCTCAGCTTTTCATTGCTACGGCCGAGCGCATGAGAGGGCAACCGGTTTCCACCCAGCGAATCTCCCACTGGATTACCTCGTGCATACGCACGTGTTGTGACCTGGCTGGGGTTCCCCCACCTCCTATTGTCAAGGCGCACTTGACGAGAGCTCAGGCCTCGTCGACTGCCTATGTGGCTCATGTCCCTATTCAGGACATCTGCAGGTCTGCTACGTGGTCCTCTGTCCACACTTTTTCATCACACTATGCGATCGTCTCCCAAGCAAGGGATGACGCTGGGTTTGGTAGGGCGGTGCTCTGCCCGGGTAACCCTTAACACTTATCGTTTAGAACTCCTACCCACCTCTGTTAGGCATAGCTTGGAGTCACCTACTGTGGAATACACAGGAGCAATCACTCGAAGAAGAAAGGACAGTTACCTGTTCCGTAAATGGCATTCTTCGAAATGTGTTGCTCCTGTCTATTCCACATCCCATCCTCCTTCCCCTCTGTCGGAGTTGGCTGGCAAGAAGGAACTGAGGGTGGGGGGAGCATGTATTCCCCTTTATGGCGTGATATGTTGGCGTCACTCCAGGGGTTGCAGCATTGCTCCCCCACTGCGGATGCTGCTAAGGGAAAAACTTCCGGCACCGGTGCACGTGGCAAGCACGCACACCTACTGTGGAATAGACAGGAACAACACATCTCGAAGAACACCAGTTACGGAACAGGTAACTGTCCTTTACAAAATAGTTACACTTCTGAGATAATGAGGATAGGTACTTGACCTCAAGTCTCATGCTTGACAGTGCATATATGACACTGAGACATGTTTCATCTCATGATAAACACATACCCATGACTTACCCTTACTTAGGATATCTCTCATACACTGTGCAAAATAATTGAAATACAATGTTTCAGATGTTTTCCTTGGTGTAAGATGCTAACTACTTGTCATTTTATTGTCGTAAACTACTTTGTTCTGCAAAAATAAGCATACCTCTACATTTTAGAAAAAATAAATACGGTGCATTAATTCATCTACGCTGTGTGAAACATGGGAGACCAAAATGTACCCTTTTGTTTCACTTTCTAACCATTGCTTGAACACATCAGAGGGATCAAAGAATCTGGAGCTTATCTTATTAATATCGTAGGTGACTTCCAGTACTATTGATACCCTGAGATCAGCGGTTCTCAAACTGTGGGTCAGGACCTCAAAGTGGGTCGTAACCCCCTTTTAATGGGGTTGCTAGGGTGTTGTTAGACTTGCTAAGTCTTGGGGCTGAAGCCGATGCCCTAGCTGCACTGCCCAGGGCTGAAGCCAACGCCCGAGGGCTTCAGCCCTGGACGGCGGGTTCAGGTTATAGTCCCCCTGCTCGGGCTGTAGGACTTTGGCTTTGGCTCCCCCACCACACCCCACCCAGGGCAGCGGGGTTTGGACAGGCTCAGGCTTTGGCTGCCCCTCCTGGGGTTGTGTAGTAATTTTTGTTGTCAGAAGGGAGTCACGATGCAATGAAGTTTGAGAACCGCTCTCCACAGATGTTTATTCTCTGTTCTGAAAATAGTGTGAACAGTCTACATCATTAAAATAAATAGAAAAGCATTTTGACAATTGTCATTGCTTTACTACAGACTTCTTAGAGAGTTAGTACTGAACATTCATTACAAAATTGGCAGCAAAGAAAACAGTTTTTAGTACTAATATTTTCATAGTATTTCATGGAAACTATATCGACTCCCTAACCCTCTGAGAGGTTGTTTCCAGAAAAGGAAGAAATTTTCTGGAATGTGATTCCCTAGCCTCTTTTATGTTTGATCCTTCTAATTGTTCTTACAATTACCAAGAGCTGCTATATATCATTAAAACAGTTGAACAACATATCTGAGCTAAAACAAACTACTTCCTGGACAATCTGATTTCATACAAAAGTTAGTCTGGGGCTCAGGGGGGAAAAGTAGCAAACTTTGTAAAGTGGTGTTGCAGTTGTGCTATAGGTCACCAGCATGGTCCAGCTGTGGTGTGTGTGTCAGATGAGACTCAGGAATCACTGTTAGTAGTCCAATATGTAATATTTCTGTAGGTATTTTACTATTTAAACAGAAAGTTACCTGGTCATTTTTAGCTTATAAATATGTCTTGTTTCCTTTCTAAGTTTTGCTAATTATCGATACACATTTGAATTCAGCCTTCAGGAAGCACAAGGTGGTGTTTGCATTGCCAACCTCCCATAAGGATTCTGTTAGAGAAAATCAACTGATGTAGCCCTTTAGCTTAATAATGTTTCTGCATGTAGATTATACATTAAAAGTATAATTGCAACTGTTTTGCCTACTGTAACCCCACATTTTGTTAAACTGCCTGGAAATGCGTGATACAAATAACCTATCGTCTTTCTTTGGCAAAGCATGTAAATTATGATAGTTTTGTTTAACTTTGAAATTTATAGTATATGGAGAAGGAAAACTATACAAAATAGTAAATTTAAATGATAGTAAAAATATACAACTTTGCATGAATGAAGGGTAAGTTTTAAATATGTAATAGTTCTCTAGCTTGGATAAAACAGTATATTTTGAGTATACTTGGACTGTGATTTTTTTTGTTAGTGTTTGGAACAGAATTTTTTGAAAATATGTAAGACGTTCTGAAATACACTGAGACCCTTAGAAACAAGTAATTTAAATGGCCATGAAGACCACACTACCATCTTGCTCCTTGAGGCTATTTCCTCTCTACCCCACCCCACCCTCTGCCCCCAAGAGAGGGTGCGGAAGACATATTGGTGGACTAAACCTTAAATTGCCATTGTCAGTTATGTATCTCTGCTGTGGATATGCAGAGGACTTTATTGTCTGGGGCCGATCAATATTTCACAAGGACTAGAAAAAAAGTGTTGGTATTTTTCCCCCAACTTATAATGTTAGAAATTTAAAGAAGCACAGTTCTATATTAAAATTTGTGGCCAGAGCTCAGGATTTGTAGTCAGGACTGTAAGAGTTTAAATGTGTTTCTGGCTCTGCCAATGGTTGGGAATAGCCTGGATTCAGCAATTGATGATGGATAGCAGTTGATGCAGCTACAGCAGTCCTGACCACTAAGTGTAGACAATGACAAGCCTGGGTAAACCTCGATTAGCTCAATCATTGCAATCAGTGTGAAGATTTTGAATAGCAGAGCAAGTATAAAATTAACCATTCTGATACTTCAGCATTCCTTTGAGATCAAGTCACCGAATGGCAGCTTTCTGATGATGAGCACACTGTGAACTGAAATTATTTTTATTCATTTTGGTCATGTTGTTTTGTACTGCTTCGTACTGGTAATTCAGCCTGTTTAAAGTCCGTCTGTATCAGAAAATATAGCTACTTTCTGTTGTTGGAAGTAGTCCTGTTTTCCTGTGCCTTACATCTATAGAATATAGAGTTGAAAGTTAGTATTGCCTTATGATTGCAGTAGTTCATTTAAAGTTATGCCTTTATCTAACTTTTAGCAATGCTAGGGGATGCAGTTGTCATCTCCTATCAATCTAAAGCTACTGTAATCAATGTGTGAAAACGCCGTTGCAAGTTTGCTAGAGTATATTGGCATGCAAATTGTAATATAAATGCTTTAGATAGCCCAGTGGCCTTATGGATAAGGCATTGGCTTCCTGAACCAGAGATTGTGGGTTCATGTCCCAGCTGGGGTGAAAAACTACTTTCTTTGGGGGGAGGGCTAGCTCAGTGGTTTGAGCATTGGCCTGCTAAACCCAAGGTTGTGAGTTCAATCCATTTAGGGATCTGGGGCAAAAATCTGTCTGGGGATTGGTCATGCTTTGAGCAGTGGGTTGGACTAGATGACCTCCTTCCAACCCTATGATTCTATGAATTCTACCAGCTTTAGGAAAATTTAAAGCACATATGGTAGTCCATCATGCATATGTAAATTTGACATGGGCAAAGCATAGATTCTAATTTGAAATGTTGATATTTGTTTATATATCAAAAGTTCATTATTTTAGTCCTATCAAAGCCTTGGATTATAAAATGTTGCTGTTTCATAATTCATATTCATGTCTCATATTCAGCTTGTATCATAACAAGACTAAATACAAAGACTGATGCTTCTGTAACAATACACAACACAAGTAAACATGCCGGATTCCAAGATAATCTTTATAAAGAGAAGGATGTGTAATTAGCTGGGAGAAATATTACACAGATTATATTTTCAAGCATGGTTTTTTTAGCTTTTTAAGTGCCTTTATTCACTAGTAGTGAATGCTATCCAAAAATTAAGAATCCCTATTTGCCATGAATTCATTGTGTTGGTGAAAACACAAAGGGCCTGATTCTCATTTATGATAAGGCTGCTTTATACCACTCTGGCAGTATACAGTGGCCTTAAAGTATATTTCCATATTCACTGCCCCTTGCCAGGGTATCTTAGTCTGATCTGAAGAACCTCCTTGAAACAACCAATGAGGTTGTCATTTATGGTGAAGATTTTTAGTGATGTGAATTTTTTTTAATGTTGCCTTTTACTTGGGGAAAGAGAAGAGAAAGCAATGAAATAGATTAATAATATGTCTGCACATTTCACAATGCATGTTTCATTCTAACTGTGAAAAGGGACTGCCTTATTGGTTTATACGTCTCCAACACACTCCATCTGCCTCTGAAATAATTATTTACCACTATGAGATTGGAAATGATGTTTTCACAATTCTTTTTACATTACATGCAGTACAGACTGTTCAGAAGACCTATGAAGAGTTTTATAAGCAATGTTTGTAAATGGCATTACTATGAGAATGTTCTGATTGCAGCTTAATTGAGATAAATGTGTAATAAGAGTCGCTCTATCATAGGTTTGATTTTAGTCTAACTTCAGAATTTTATACTGTATTACAAAGTAAAGGTAAAGTAGATGGCTATTAGACATCTGATTGGTTCCCAAGTGGGACATAATCAAGTGAATATCTCTTGCACACAGACCAAGAAGCTACCACACACCTTTTGAACTGTATTGGCAAAAATGTGAAATTACTTCTCCTGACATTTACCCAGAGGCTAGATTCTGCATATACACCGGTGTCCCCAGTTTATTTTTAAAGGCAAACTCCCCCCAAAATAAGGAGTTGCCTTCACCTGAAAATGTGCCTATAGGAACAATTGCCTGAAAACTTTTGTGACACCATCACTGGCCAAATAGAAAGTCACTTACTCCCTCCAATAAAAATCCATTCTCTCAAATACTACACATCTGCCCAACATGGTGTTTGCCTTTACTGTGTATGTGGTCATGAAACTGGACAGTTCCATTGGAACATATTGGAAAGGCATGCCTCAGTTTACAACTTTGGAATTTGCTGTATAGTATATTATTATTATTATTTATTGTCCAATATCAGCAGTAAAGATGCTCCAGTGGGTAATGATTCTGTGTTGTGGTTCCTTGTCCGTTCTGGTGTTTACGATTGATTACATTGTTTTGCAATACCTGTGGTCACCAGAATGTAACAGGTGCCGCTTCACTCCAATGTGATTACCATTTATAACATTTAGAAGGTAAGACAATGGAAGAAAAGGACTCAGTGATGGAAATCACTGTTCAGCCATGTACACCGAAGGATATCCCTTTCTGCTCTGTTGACATAGCCTCTCTCAAGTACAGCACCCTGAGGAGAAGGAGAGAACTAATGGTGGCTGGAGTACCACAGCAGGAGAAGTTAAGAACATCCCAGTCATGAAGGATGTTTGGTATCATGTCAAATACAGGTATCTAAATCTGTACTAGGAGGTTGCTATTCACTCAGCCACTGCAATCCCCAACAAGTGTTTGAGGGCTGCTCTGCATATCCTAATACAGCATCCTCCCTCTAAGGTCACTACAGGTCTCCCTGTTCATGGTCCTATTTGATGAAGCATTTTGCACTTGACAGAGCTGAGAGGTGACTTCGGTATCAGGCACAGCCCATGCTGAAGGCTGATACTTATAGTGTTTTGGTACAGGAAATTCTTGTATCTAAGTTTAGCAGGCATTTCTGTCCTGTGGGCATTCATCTTTGCAGTCCTGGTGCTCAACAAGAGCAGAAATAGACATACCTCAGCCATACAAGGCCGTCTTAGCAGCTCACTGTCTGAAACCTGGCTTGTACCAAGACGTTGCCAAGACCTCCTGAGTGATATAAAAAAGGATGGTAAGTCACTTATTTTAAAATATGGTTTGGGTTGTTAATTTCTTTCTTTTTGACCAGAGTGCAGGCTATGAACCCAGTGATCAAAGTCCCATTGCCTTCACTGGGAGATACCTGGGTATGGCTGCAGTCCTGGGCCCTGTTCTTCTCCTGGACTATCACACTGTCTCTCTTTTGTTTCCTTTCAGGGACCAAATGAACCATACCAATTAGTCATATAAACAGTAACAACAACGGGTCCAGTTTCTGTCAGCATTTGGTTGGGGATAGATTCCTGGCTAAACAGCCTTGCACCCCTCACACACAACTACCACTAAGCCAGTGGTACTACAAGGCCGTGGGTACTGGGGGTTGGCTGCTCTGTAAGTCTGAGTAAGTTCCTTTACATTTCTATGAGACATCTGACTTGAGCATTGTGTACATATTATATTAACTAGGGCACTCTTTTCCTTTCAGAATTAAGAACAGCATTCTTGAACCTGAGGCAGCTCCCTGAAGCACAGTAGGTAAATGTGTTACATTTCTGCCCTTCCTCCAGTCTAGCGAGGTTCTTATCTCCATGGTATCTGAGTGCTAACGTGTTCTAGCAAAGAAAGAAGTACCCATCTCTGGTCAACTTTGTGCACTTGTATTTATTTTTGCTGTTATTGTGGGCAAGCTTGGTAGAAGCAGTGGGTTTTGCATTTTGCTCTGAGAATAAAGGGTTCAGAGGTCATTCTCTATCTGAGATTTATATTGTACAATGTGACATATGCTGTTTACAGTGTAATCTGATATTTTTTTCTGGACCCTGTTATGACCTCTCATGCGCTGCAATATTTTTTGTTGCGTTGTTTCTTTGTTCATATGGCTTATTTTTATTATAACAAACATAGGTTTTATTAACTAAATATTTTATATTGCTGTAAAAATAAAAACATATTTTTGATTGCTGTATATGTGTGTCTAAATAAAATTGCTTTTCATCGGTAAACCCACATTAACAGCCCACTGAATATGGGAGAAAAGTAGAGAGGAGTAAGAGGTCGGGGCCTATGGCAGTTACCAGTTTATTCTTTACCTGCCTGGATATCTGTGTGTGTCAGGCACTGTAAAGGGTGTTTTGTTTTAGGAACCAGTAAATGATGCAGATATAAGTGCTTGAGCACAATATATGGCAATCTGTTGCTTGTGCTGCTGGGTGTCGTGTGTGCAAGCTCTTAGCTATCTTCCTTGTGCTCCAATATGTGCTCCTGATTTCACACATTTGCTTATATACTCATTCTTCTTTTGGATTTGTAGGTCCACGGAGGGTGACGTTGTGCCCCCCTTTCCACCAGCCATACCCAAACACGACAGGGGTTGTGACTGCCAGTGGTCTTTTTTTTTGAGCGAGGAACATCTTTTATTCTGGAGTTAACCCACAGACTAGAACCATATATTCAAAATAGCATTGACATTCCTCAGAATTTTCTTTCTTCACCCAGTGTAGTTTTCATATTTTTACATAAGAGAACTGGTTGAACATGGTCACAAAAATGGTATTATGTCTTGCCAACATAGAATCTAATCCTGAACTCTTTATTCAAGTATACCTCAGCATTTAAGATTACTGTGAGCGAGAAGTTGAGAAGTGGGCACATGGTCAGTATAATAGCACTAATGTGTGCCATAGGCCAATATAATGACCATGTGTGCCATCTGTTAATGAGATTAGACATCAGCTTGCCTTTCACAACAAGGAAAACCAAAACTGCTGTTCAGAAGCTTGGTCTTGTTAACTCACTTACAAAAACTATGGCCCTCATTTTCAACAACAATATAAAATAAATTGCTAGAATTGTGCTTGCTTGGCGTGTGAACATTGGCATTCTTATTTAATTTCCAAATTCATTATATTTCCTTTTACAAATATTTTAACTGCAATTGCTCATTAGTCTGTCTCATGCTATTATGATCTAATATATAAGAAAACAAAATCTTTTAAACTACTTCTCCTGGATGCCAAGGAATCAGGTCAATATCTCTTCCATCATTTGAGGATTTTTTTAATACACATGTTCCTAATTAATTAAAACTTTTTTTGTACATACACTGGTAAATTAAAACAGGAGACTATTTCCAGAAACATGGTAGATGAGCTGCAATCCATGAGAAAATCCAGCCAACAAATGGGGGTGGAGGGAGACTTTTCTGAGTGGAATTTTCAAAAGTACTCAGGGTTGGCCTCACCCTACACCCAATTAAATTAATGGTAAAACTCCCATTGATTTCCTTGGAAGCAGAGATAGACCAACACAGAGTGCTTTTAAAAAGCCCACCCAAGGTTATTCCCCTAAGCATTTCTAAAAGCACACAAATGGGGGGTTGTCCTAGTTCAACATAAGCTCTGTGATACATTAATTGAACAATGACTTAAAAGTGAAACTAAGATTTTAGCTTTTACAAAACAACATCTGAGTGGCTTAATTTACTCATTAAACTATGTGTGCAATTAAACACCTGTGTGTGGCTATAGGGAAAAAAATCCTTTACAATATTATTTTATTAAACTAACCCTGTCACGTGACACAACCACTTATTAATATTAGTACATTAGATTATATGATTGATCTAGATAGGTACAGATATGTAACACTCACTGTTATACACATACGCATTATATATTTCTATATATACAACAATTTCTATGGCATTATTTTTTAGAAAAAAAATTGAGTTAGTAACAATGTAAGTTAAAGCACTGAAACCTGTTACATGTTTATGAAAACAAACTTTTGTCTGGTAGCCACTATTTGTCATTTTTTCCCCGACGTAAAACTGGGATGATAATACTTCAAATGATCATTCGGCAGCTTAATTAAATTTTCTTTCTGAGGTACTCTGATGCAAGGTATGATGTAAGTACTTATTCTTATTATTACCTGGCTAATTGATCTGAAATATCCATCTGGGCATGTCATATAAATGATGAAGAATTGTCCCGGACCAGATTTTATTAGTTCACCTTGATTAATTCATAATTTTCAAATTGTCTGGTAATGAGTTGTTTTAATGACAGGGTGATAGGAAGTAGAAGAACTACATTAGATGACATGGTTGAAGGGATAGGGGGTTGTTTGGAGAGGTTTTTGCTTTTCCACTTATCTGAGTTTGATTGGATTGTGAGGAAGAGGTGACAATCAGTTAGGAAATCAATCTTGCACTCTACTCTACACAACCCTACCTAGGACTCAGCAGCAATAACTGCACCGCTTGGATAACTGGCAATTGGTGGTTACGAGATTGAAACACAGGTCTATATTGGAGATGCAGAAGTCTGGAAGGAAGATTATTTTTGGAAACTTTGGTTCTCTGGTTTCTGTGGTTTGAGCTTTGTGGCGCCTAGGCAGGGCATGCATCAGACATACGGCTTTGATTAGACAATTTAACACCAATGGTTCAATCTTTGGAGCAGAGGGTATCAGCAGTAAGGGTCCCCGTATTAATTCATACTGTTTAATGCAAGCTGTAGCTCAGAAAGATGTTTCTACCGATGGTTCAGTCTTCAAAGAGGCCCTGACCTGTTAGGTATAACCAAACTTGCCCAGTGTTAAATCAGCTCTTTTCTGGAAGCTGCAGCCCATAGAGGATTAGGCAGGTGCTGTGCCTGTGTTACTTGCAGCTGCCTTAGCATCAGAAGGTATTTCATTTTAAAATCAGGGATTTAATTTGAATGTACTCACCTGGTTTGAGAGTTCCAAGATGAATATAACATGTGATTAGTAGAGTTCAGGTCACTGCAGAACTCCATGAGATCTGGTCATGATTTTGACCTCTACAGCACTGAGCTAGCCTTATTTTCTTATGTGACTCTGATGTCCTTGTGAACAATGTTTCATCAGAATTAACTTGTGATCTCAGAGCAGCCAGGGCCTATCCCTGTTGATTTCTGGTGCTCTGCATTCTGTATGAGCATAATCTGGATCTTCTATTTGGCCAAGACTTTTTTGACAAAGCCGGTAAAGATTACACTTTGGTCATGGTCAGACTACAATGTACTGAAAGTTAAGATCATGTATTACTTGTTCCTATCATGATGAAAGACTAGATTCGGTGGTTTTCCTATGGCCCCTTATGGTACTCACTTTGATTTCAAAGCTCTTAAAGGGTGAATACTTTTCAACCAGTGATCCTGGTAGAACATGCTGCAATCTCCTGTTTGTTACCAGCAAATACAGTTGTTCTTAGGCATCCTCTTCCTATATCTCTTTCACAAGATCACTATGTTCACAGATGGAAAGTATGGGACACAAATTGGAATGCCAATGCTGAAAATTGTGCATTCAGATAAATAGTTGGTAGCATAAAAAACTTCAAAAGTTCAAGAAAATATTGTTCTCTTCCGCCACTGCATTTGTGAAGTCTCACCCATTAGAATAAATCTGCAGGTAATAAATCTGCATGTTAGTGATCTTGTCTTCTCTGCTTGTAAGCAGTCAGATATATTTTACCAGTTGTGAGGAGTTTTCTAGTCTGGTGACAAAACCTTATCTCGGAGGGACAAATATGTTATCTTTTCTGGTTGATCTTAGACCAATATCACACACTTGGTTTAAGTGCTGTGACAATAAGTTTGTTAACTCTGAGACTGTAAAAACACCATCCTATAGAAACTATATAATATAAGAACAGCCATTTCAAGTCTATACAGCAAGCAAAATGGATTGTTATTAGTCATTGCTAGTGGGGAAATATGGTATCCTTTGAAATGCCAGTTGAATGTCAGGATGTTTCCTTTGGTCAAGGGGCCATCAAGCACCATAATTTCAGCTGAGGACTCTGATAGGGTTTTTTCCAGAGCCTGTCAATTCTTAGCCTTCATTGACTGGAGACGCCACTGCTCAACAATGTGAGATGCTTCCATCTCTCAAGAGCTAAATGCATATTATGCCTTTTCTCTCTCTAAGGGCAGAAACCTAAATCCACAATATTACCTTGGTCTTCATCATGGCAGAGCAAATCACCATCACTAGACCTACAAGGCCAGGCTGGATTACTGTAATTTTGAAACATTCTTTTTTGGGGGAAAAAACACTTCTGTGCAGTCACATGATAAATTGGTGAATAGTTTTGCATTATATATTTCTTAAAGCTCTGGTCTACAAAGCTGTTCACCTAGACCCTAATTTGTGTCAGTGCAAATATTTTAAATGTAAAGTGATGCTGAAATATATGTTTATAGTTTGAGTTGAGAATTCCTCTTCAGCAGTGGGTCTTTGGACCACCAGTGATCAGCAAGGTACTTGCAGGTCTTGTACAGATCACTGGCTGGTCACCTGATGCTGGCTGACCTTGGTTCTAGCTGTGCGGGATAGATCAGATGGGAGGGTGAAAGGAAATTAAAAGCAAATGTAGACAGAGAGATTCACTTTTTTTTTTTCAAAGTAGACTCTTAATGACCAAAAGATAGCAACAAAACAAAACTACAAATCTATCAATACTTTTGTATTACATTTCCATTTAGGCAATTGTTCTAGCTTCTACAGAGATGTTTTGTCATCTTAGATGGGAGACAAGGTAGTCCACAAGGTAAACTCTCTAAGAACCTCCCATCTAGAAAGATAAATTCATGCTCTGTCACTTCCACGGTCTGTCACACAGCAGAAATAAATGCCTTTGACTGCAATACCTAGCACTGAGCATCTGTTGTTCTTTCTCTTGCCTTTTTTGTTGGATCTACTCAAAAAACATGTTAAAATAGGCTGTTCAGATATATTTTTTAATACAAAGTGTGAGATACTTCCTATGGGTGATCTAAACAGTTCCTCTTGATACGCATGAAAGGTCCAAAACATAATATATTGAGTTTATTGGTATCCAACTGAGCAATGGTACAGTATGCATAGGAAATGTGCTTTTGATATTTACAATTGCCATGATGTGTTGTGCTGTGAAGCAATTAATCTTGTACATTTCTCTGTGGTCCATCTATGGAGAATAAATGGTTGTTTTGAAGACTGTGTCTTCTTGACATAGATATTTTTATGCTTTCAAAACAGCAGGTGAAAAAAAGAGGAATACTAGTGTGCTGAGTTATGAGCTAGAGAACTGATATTTGATATTTAGCTGATATATGGAGCCATGGACTGGCTTCATTACTTTTGACTGCTGGCTGTATTTCTTTTCCTGGCTTATTGTGGGATAGGAAATAAAACTATATAAACTATACAATGTCACTTCATTGAGAACAATGTGAACTTGATGAAAAGATGTTCTTCTGCTTCACCTGGAATTTCCACCGGTGCCTAGCCCTTTCATTGCTGTCCTCTGTGGTATTTCAATTTGTCAATATTTCTGGCCTTGAGGTACCCAAGAACAATATTCTGGGTGCTGTTATGGGACCAATAACCTCTCTTGTGTGGTCTGCATATAGCCCAAAATAATATTCACCTCTTTTTTTTTTTTTTTTTTTGCATCAGAAGTTAGTATCTAATCTTTTTTCCATTATCACCCCTAGGTCTCTTATGGCATTACTGCTGTTCAGGCTCCACTCCTATGGCAGTGCAGGAATGGGCCTAATGCTATTGAGAAGCGAAGGCATTGACTCTGGCTAGAGTTAGAGTTAGTATCCTAACGGAGACAGGTGTGAATGAGCAATGTTGGCGCGGTGGTGGTATCTCCCCTGTGCCTTGTTGACTTGGCATGTAGGGGAATCTCTTGCTAGACCCTTTCAGAGAATGCTGGAGCTACTACTCTACTATGTGTTTTCAGAAGCTCTAAGATGATTTTTTGAGGAATCAGACAGAAATCCAGCTAGTATTCCTGATGCAGCAGAAATCTCCCTCTCTCTCATTACCTCAATTTTAAGCCACAACTTAAAAGCCCAGAACTGATTGTTTTCCATTATTGATTTGATATTTTACAGGGATAATAGTTACCTCTTTTCAATTAGCGTTTATAAGAAAAAGTCAATTTTATTTCAATTCATTAAGCTCAGACTACAAGACAAAAGGATGTTACTTGAAGTACTGCTGCCTATATTATAAAATAACATGTGATATTTATATTACTTTAACATTTAGTTAATCTTAGTAAGTTTTGTTATGGTAGGAAAGAATAAGGACAAAATCTTTAAACAACTTAAGGGTTTCTAGTTTTCAGAATATCCTGATTGAATGCTCCTTCTAAAGATATTCATAAGACTAATGGGACTGGTGTGGAAGTAAAATCATACATGCTTAAAGTACAGTGTTATTCAATATTGATCTTACTTAAATCAACATACAGTATTGCTGTAAAAAAATGGTTTATAGCTAACAGTCCTAAATCTGAAGGGCATCATTTACTATTTTGTGACATGCTGGTGTTTGGAAAAGTAGCTGCAGAAAGCATGTCAAATGCCATTGCTCAGAGTATTAAAGTTTTAACAAAATGTCAGAGAAAACTGAAAAACTGGTTAATCCACAGAAATCTGTCCATAAAGATTGCATTGTAAGGTTATTTCAGCATGAATTCTAATGACATATGAGAGCTTAAAATATACTGTATTGATATATCTTTATGATGAGATGTTTATATAACATAATTGCAACAGTACTATCATTTCTTGTTAATGTATTAGGATAATAAAAGATGTAGTGTTTTTGTTATAGTGCAAAGAATGAAGCTTGCTCATAAATATTTGATGTTACCTGAACCATAACTATTTCTTCTTTTCCTGTGCACAATCTATGAAAACAGAAATAATGTATCTAGTTTGTTTTTTGCAGAAGATTGGCAGTACTCTGTATGGAACCCTGCAGTGCTGATGTAGTCCTATTATCATGGGTTATTGCTCTGGGCACTGAAGTATGGGAGCCCAGAAATGAAAGGAGATGGAAGTATAATATAAAGTATGGAACTGACTTGCTGAACTAGGAGGCATAACTTTATTCAAACTCCCCCATTGGGGAAAATGAAATGGAACCCACTTGGAACTTGGACTCAGAAAAGCTCTATTTATAGCCAAGTAGAACAAAAGTCCTGAATTATTTCAGTGCATTGCAATTTGCATGGCTGATTATCATGACCCTACATCTTACAAGGAAGCAATTATGTGAAAAAAATGATTCCAGCTATGTTTGAGAGTCACAGTGAGATTGTGCTCTTCATATTCTTATATGAGTCCAATCTGTCTGTCTTTCTGTCTATGATACATTTTCATTTTCAGTTCACCTACTTTTGAGTAAAGGTGATTTATAATATCATAATATTGCCTTCTGAATCATCCTGGATTTGGTTAACTATGATCTCTTTCACTTATATAGCACAGTTAGTCATTTCTAGTTTACATTGTGTCAACGGTTATGCATGGGCTGAATATTCAGATGCTGTTACTGGAGTTCAGAAACATTTCTCTTTTACTGGCTTCTTGCCCAAAAGGTTGTGGGGTGGAAATGGGTATTTTCCAATTTTTGGATGTAAAGTAATTTTATGTTAAAAATACTAAATGTATTGTATTTAGTTTTGAGAAATAAGAAATGGTAGGCCAGCTTTTTACGGATTGTTTCTCCTACTGCCAACTCATGGGTGTATCAAGCTGGGTGCCCCCGGGGTCGGTCCTGAGACCGGTTTTGTTCAACATCTTAATTAATGATGTGGATGATGGGATGGATTGCACCCTCAGCAAGTTCGCGGATAACACTAAACTGGGAGGAAAGGTAGATACACTGGAGGGTAGGGATAGGGTCCAGAGTGACCTAGACAAATTGAAAGATTGGGCCAAAAGAAATCTGATGAGGTTCAACAAGGACAAGTGCAGAGTCCTGCACTTAGGATGGAAGAATCCCATGCACCGCTACAGGCTGGGGACTGACTGGCTAAGCAGCAGTTCTGCAGAAAAGGACTTGGGGATTACAGTGGATGAGAAGCTGTATATGAGTCAGCAGTGTGTCCTTGTTGCCAAGAAGACTAACAGCATATTGGGCTGCATTAGTAGGAGCATTGCCAGCAGATCGAGGGAAGTGATTATTCCCCTCTATTTAGCATTGGTGAGGCCACATCTGTAGTATTGCATCCAGTTTTGGGCTCCCCTCACTACAGAAAGGATGTGGACAAATTGGAGAGAGTCCAGTGGAGGGCAATGAAAATGATTAGGGGGCCGGGGCACATGACTTATGAGGAGCAGCTGAGGGAACTGGGCTTATTTAGTCCGCAGAAGAGAAGAGTGAGGGGAGATTTGATAGCAGCCTTCAACTACCTGAAGGGGGGTTCCAAAGAGGATGGAGCTAGGCTGTTCTCAGTGGTGGCAGATGACAGAACAAGAAGCAATGGTCTTAAGTTGCAGTGCAGGAGGTTTAGGTTGGATATTAGGAAACACTGTTTCACTAGGAGGGCGGTGAAGCACTGGAATGGGTTACCTAGGGAGGTGGTGGAATCTCCATCCTTCAAGGTTTTTAAGGCCCGGCTTTACAAAGCCTTGGCTGGGATGATTTAGATGGGGTTGGTCCTGCTTTGAGCAAGGGGTCTGACTAGATGACCTCCTGAGGTCTCTTCCAACCCTAATCTTCTATGTTTCTATAGTTACTACATTAGTAATTATTACATAGCAGTAATAATGGAGATTTTGCATTTCACTAACATATTCACAAGTATCCATTTTACAAAAGTGTTTGCCATTTCAATATTAAGAAATAAATAAAATATTTTAAAAATTTCCATCTACACGTTTCTCTAAAGCAGAGGTCGACAATGTTTGGCATGCGGCTCGCCAGGGTAAGCACCCTGGCGGGCCGGGCCAGTTTATTTACCTGCTGACGTGGCAGGTTCGGCCGATCACGGCCCGCACTGGCTGCGATTCGCCGTCCCAGGGCAACGGGGGCGGCAGGAAGTGGCGCGGGCGAGCGATGTGCTGGCCACGGCTTCTCGCCGCCCCCATTGGCCCAGGACGGCGAACCAAGGCCAGTGGGGGCCACGATCGGCCGAATCTGCTGCGTCAGCAGGTAAATAAACTGGCCCGGCCCACCAGGGTGCTTACCCTGGCGAGCCGCGTGCCAAATGTTGCCGATCCCTGCTCTAAAGTTTTAAAAGCAGGGTTTTTTTCTTGAAAGTCTCTCCATGTTAATTTTGGATTTGTACAGCTTGCTCATCTGAGCTGGATTCTGTTCCCCCAGTCGGACTCGCACATCACTTTTGTCCCCATCTCTAACATACATGTGATATGTATTTTGATATCCAAACAACATCCTGAGAAGCTGAGCGCTTCACTGGTGTGCCTTAATTCTTACCCATTAGCAACTAATTGATTGAAAATACATTTGAATCCTAAGAGACTATACTCATGGCAGTTTACTCTGGAGGAGAGTGTTTCCAGCACAGTTATAGGTTTGTGCTAAAAATCATTATCAGAAGTGTTTATCATATTGCAGAAAGAACCAGATTGCACATTACAGGCTTTAATTTCTTTAAGACATATGAATAGATTTTTGTGTGTTTCTGTAGTAACCATTAGGGTTCTGGGTCCATCCTGACTAGGAGAGTTGATGGCTTTAAGGACAGGCATGGATCACTAGCTCCAACATGCTGTGCAGTTCTCCCTGGATTTCAAACTCCCAGGCTACTTAAACACACATCCTGGTCTGCCTAATGACACTACAAAGTCTCTGTGAGAGAGTGCTAACAGCAGCACCCTGATCACTGACCTTGCTGCAGCCTGGATGAGGCTGCAGGGCCAGCTGAGGGAAATTATACATTTTTTCTGGTGGAGGATTGTGAGCACCTTGGTGACAATCACTGGGCTAACAAGGTAATTGGGGAGAATGTAAGGGGAGGGAGCTCAGGAGAAGGAACTCAGAGGATGAGCCTGGGCTGGGCAGCAGGGAAGCCTATCTTTGCAATAAGCCTCTATTGCACAAGTCTTGCTATGTAAAAGTGAAATAAATACACACCTTGAGATGTAAGACAAACAGCCCAGTGTGTGTTTGTGACTGAGAAACCAACTGAACTGGCCGGGCAGTGAAGTTCACTGGGTAGTGATGGAGGCACCCTGTTACAGTCTCCTAAGTCCTGGACTGGAGTGCGGGCTGCTCTATAAATTGTTTTTGTACCATTTTATCAGTTTGGAGACCAACACAATTAAAGATGGGGAAACCTCTATTGAGGATATAGTTATACTAGTGTAAAGGTACTTATATTGGTATGACTGACACCCACAAATTTATACTGTGGAAGTTATGAAAGGAATTGCTGACCCCATTAAAAGGGATCTACATTCAGCTATTATATGCAAAAGAAATGGGTGGTCCGCCACATGCATTGAGGGATGAAGAAGAATTCATTTCATACTGTGGGTGTGGTGGTTATTCTTTGCTACTCTGTAGGCAAAATAGAGTGTTACTGAGAAAAACCTGTGTCATGACCCACAGGTCTCAAACCCAGGTCTGCAGGACTCATGGAAGCAGCCACTCTCCAACCTGGCAGCTTGCTGACAGTTGCTTACCTGCTTACCCAGCCCTAGAGTAAGGCTCCACCCTCGAGGTCTGATTGGCGGAGTCCCAGAATGGCCGATTGGCCGTTGGCCCTACTTAAGCCAGCAGGAGTAATAGGAAGCTGTCTGAACAACTATGCTCCACTCTGCTCTGGACTCTGTGCTTCTTGCTCCTGCTTCCCCAGCTTGATTTCCCGGCATCCAGACCCACTGTGATTCCTGGAATCTGACTTGTGATCTCTGGTTTGTCTCCTTCCTCTAACCTGGCCTGATAATGGTTCCTGACTTGTGGTTCTGCTTTCTAGTTTGTCTTCTGCTTTTGATCTCCTGGTATTCTGATCCAGCCAACTCTTGACTGGCCTGACAGTGACAGCATGTTTCTCAAATCTGTCTAGGTATGATAGATAGAAACCAATAGGGAGTGTTTACACTTGAATTTTTAATCATGTTTTAACATGTTATTTAACATAATGCTAAATCCTTCTGTGTTTAGGACACACATTTTTGTTCTAGGGTTAAACAGAACACGGACAAGTATGTGTATCTTTGAATATACATTTCTGTAGTGCCCGTGCTAGAATTTACAATCATATTGATTAACATAATTGAATACCCAATGATCCAAATGAATGCATACAAAGATACTCAGAAAGGGATGTGTGTAATAATTTGTAAGAAAGGAAGAAAAACAGTAGGGGAAAGGAAGGAAAGATTAATTAAGGCTAGCCAATGGCTTAAACAATAAATTATGGGGGTGGAGGGAGTGATCCCATTTTTTGGTAAAGAATATCGTAGTAACTTTCGTCATACACAGAAGAACCCCAAGAGTTTGGATTTAGGTGCATGGCACCACTTTATACTTGAGCATTTAGTGCGTATTACTTTCCTTTTTGGGTTGCTGCTTTTCCACTGGTTTTCTGTGCATTAGTTTTGATAATTAAATCATTAGAATTTTAAATTTTTACTCCCAGCATCGTTCACCAAATACTTGGCAGTATCTGACATTTACAGAACTTGCACTTCGCCTGGTTTGAGGGACCAATATGGTATCTGCTTTTTTCCACAACTTTAATTCCAATATGATTTTGCAACTAATATTCCCACAATTTCCCAGACTCCTAGTTTAATGCTCTCTGTCATTTGCAAAGATGGATTACAAGATCTCAGAGAGTGTATATCATAAATCTCCAATTCAAATAACACTTACACATATGACCATTGAAACTGATGGGACTACCCTTATGTGATCCATCCAATGTGTGCTTTAAGGTCCAATGTTTTGTGACTTGTCAAGACAGAACCACTCTGGCAGACCCAGTACAAAATGCTTCCAGGACCACTAAGCATTTTTGAGTGCTGGTCCTCCTGAGCCAGTGATCAACAAAGTAGATAAGTCTATCCCTCAGTCTCAGCAGCACCACTCACTGCCATCGAGCTGCCACAACCCCTAATACTACTACCTCCCTGAACCATCCACCAGAACCAGTATTTACAGTGAGTGGCTGTCTGCAACTGCCTGGAGAAGCATATCCTCTGGGGCCTGCATTTGTAACATAGTGTCCTGCTCCATGTCCCAGCCCATCTCTTCTTGTTAGAAACAACGATTCAGACCTTAAACATATGCAAAGTGGGTGTAGCTGTGAATACACTTGGCAATACATTTGAAATTGAAGTGGATGAAAAGAACAAGTCCCAGCTGTGGCAAAATGCTTTATGTAAAGGAAGAAAAGAAGAAAGCAAAGACTGAAAAAGAAAACCTTGAATATTTAGGAAGAGCCTTGCCAGGGTCCAGTAGGTAATTACGGATTTAACACCACCTACAGAAAAAGTGAAGTATCCAACCCTCACAAAGTAATGCAGCAGTAGTAGGAAAGAGAGAGGGTGATTCCTGGAAAACTAGTAAAAGAAGACCAAAGTATCACTCTGATAGTGACTACCTGAGAAAATAGTTCTAAATGGAAGAAGGAAGCAAAATTGCCATAAAAGCCCTTCCATTCTATACAAGGGAGCCCTCCCTCCAAAAATAAATTAGGGGGAGATTTTGAAAGGCATAAATGAGAGTTAAGCACTTTTTTCACATTGTCTTGGGATTTAGGTGTCTAACTACCTTTTGTGACTTGAAAATCCCTTGTCCAATAATGATTTTTCTATTAAATAATAGGAGAAAATAGCCAAATTGTCCAGCTCTATGCGCACATGTGGACACTAAATGAACACACAGATGGATTGGCCTTACTTGTGGATATGTATGGAACTTGGTACATACCCTGAGAAAAACATTGGGCTGCAGTAACTTGTGAGAATGGCAATCTGATCAAACTGGACACAGGAGTCAAATGTAACATCTTCAGAAAAGTGGTGTTAAGTTAGGAAATTTACTTACTGATCAATTAAGAAATAAAGATAATAAGCTAATACCTTTTAATGAAAGTGACTTTGAAGCTATAGGGCAAATTGCAGCAATCATATATACTTTATATACTTAAATGTAAGTAATATGATATGAAAGGCTTCAACTAGCTACTGGTGATACTACATGTAATGTACAAGGCACAGAGATAAGTTTGAGTGATGCTTAGACCATAACATTACCTGGTTTGTTGACTAATTATATTCAAAATTGGTGTGTAGTAGGACAATTAATTCTGAGAGCACTGCCACTTAGCAATGATTTTTAGAGCTCAAAATAAGTTACTCCTGGAGGAATTCTGTGCCATCGCACAATGCAGAATGTTGTAGAAATTAATGTTTTTTGCTCATAATTTCCTTTCCCTAACAGAAATGGGCTGCAGCTGCTGGCAGCCACTAGGGGCCACTGGACCCAGCAGAGCCAAGCTCACACATAGAAGACACTGTGTGGTGGGATTGGGGGAGGGGGAGTTCCTAGCAGCTGCATTTCCCTGCATGCACTGAAGGAAGGAAATGGCGGCATGCAGGAAACTCCACTCAAACCTGGGACTCAGCAACAGGCTGTATCTCCTTCTGGATCCCTGGGCAGTAGGGGGATGGGTATCTGGCCTGGTTGGGGGGGGCACAGCTGGGCTTGGGGATGGGTGTCTGGCCTGGGGGGGGGTAGCTGGACTCGGGGAGGGGAGGGGGGAGGAAGGGGTTGTGAGTGTCTGGCCCCTGGCTGGGCTCAGGGTGCGGGGAGGAGAAACAGGGACTGGGTTGTCATATGGGTTTCTTTAACTCTCTACTCCTGGGGGAATTGTGTGTCTGTGTGTGTATATTGGAACAGACATACTTGCTGACAGATATTTTGAAATAAATTACCAAAATAATTGAAACTGGCGTGATTATGTAGTGTTATTTTGACTAATAAAATTTGCAGAATTTTGCGGATTTTCAAAATATCGTGTGCAAAGTGTTTATCTTTTGGTGCAGAATTTTTAATTTTTTGACGCGGAATTCCCCCAGGAGTAATAAGTTTAGTGTCATTGAATTAGTCTCAGAATAAAAGCAGCAGATGTTATCAACATTCACAGGAGTGAAGCTAAATCACAGGAATAGTGTGGATAAATACAATCAAATCCTGAATATATCCAACATCATGCATTAGCTTTGAGGTTGCTAGATGCATGAAATACATGATGGATAATGTCAAGGTAGAGTGCATGAGCATGTTCCCTGCAGAGTTCCCAAGTCTACTGTTGATTGAAATTTGCTTTTGACCACTCACATCATTTCATTCACAAATCTTTTTTTTCTGATGAAGGGAACAAATCCTTTGACTGGAAAAAAAATCTGGGGCAGGGGGAGAAGTTGACTAAGTAGCCAATAAGAAACATAGATGTTCGGGTTTTTGTTTGTTTGTTTGTTTGTTTTTAATGTGTAGATGGATTGTCAGCACTAACTACTCCTCAAAATGGGGAGTTAGCCAGAGATTAAGACCTTGTCTAAACTTCAGAATGGCCCAATTCAGCCATTGGCTGCTAGCAGTTGGTCTAGCTGTAACAGTGTTAACCCGTCAGAGTAGTCAAGAACCAGCTGGAATTTGTATCAGTTATGCTAATCAGGGTTTAGCCCTTCTTCATCAAGTCCTTGTGATCTAGTATAGGTCTGTTTTATCCTTAGATAATTAAGAATTGTAAAATTAATTCCCATACTCCAGTGTTTCAGAAACTTGTTTAGGCCAATGGGAACTGCTGGAAGCGGTGGCCAGTATGTCCCTCGGCCCGCGCCGCTTCCAGCAGCTCCCATTGGCCTGGAGCAGCAAACCTGGCCAATGGGAGCCATGATTGGCCGAATCTGCGGATGCGGCAAGTAAACAAACTGGCCCAGCCTGCCAGGGGCTTTCCCTAAACAAGCGGCATCCCAAGTTTGGGAAACACTGGCATAATCCATTGTAAGCCTTAAGAAAAGGGCAGTAATTTTTAAACACTTTCTGGAAAAAGCTGTAAACAAGGTAATGATAGCCTTGGAACTGGTTTGCTTTAAGGGTATACAATTTCAAGGATATGAAAAAAATTATACAATTATTTCCTCCATAAATGTCAAATATTGCCTATTTTCAGTATTTGGCAAATTACTTTTAGAGTAAAAATCTAAAATTCCAGTTATTTAATTGTGAAAGCTAGTGCACAGAAGACCAACAGAAAGGAGAACTGGATTCAAAAGGAATGCATCCCTCGTTAAATACTCAAGTGTTAAGTAATGCTATGCACACAAAAAAAATCAAGTCTTGGGATTTTTTGCTGTATCTCCAATATCACCCAAAAATTGACCCAATTTTCTTGCATATTTTATTATTAAAAAATAATATCCTGTTTCCCATTAATTTATTATTTAAACCATTGGCCAGCCTGATAACTTGTTTGGTGTTTTGCTATTAAAAGCATAAAAAAATCAATTACGATATTCAGTTCACTGTCATGAAGCCCAAATATTTGGCTCATAGTGCAGTCAAATGCATCAATTGTAAATTCTAATGTGGACGCTACTCAAATCTTCCATGACACATAAATTTTTTCCTAATTACAGCTAAACCTAGAATAAACATTTGTATCCTGTCTACATGTGTTTTTTATATATTTTCTGCACCAATGTTGCTGCACAGAATGGAAAACAATCACTTCCATTCCTCTCTGTCATTTGCTGTGGCTGTCATTTGCTCTATGGTGTTGGGATTGACTCTGCTGCCCTCCCTGCAAAGGGTTCTTTTTAGTTTCTCTTGAATGCCCTTGTTTCTTCACCCCACTAGGCTTCCACTTGACAGCTTGCAAAGGGGTCAGCTCACCGCTAACTTATCCTTATGGCACAGCATGGCAGCACACACTCCAGGGGAGTCTGCTGCTGCTTGTTGCTCTGCCTCTGCAGTGGCCTGCCTCTTCCTGCTGTGACCAGGTCACTTCAAAGTATTTCACTTCTGTGGTAGTTAATAAACAAAAAAAAATCCGATTTAATAAGAGACCAAGGAATGAGTCACTGTCAGGATCAGGCCCTCCCTCCTCTCAGGCAGGGACCTTCAGGCAGTGGCTGTTGGGAAGTTTCTGCCTTCCCTTGGCTCTTTCTTCAGGAGCTGAGGGTTATAGGACTGTTCTCTTCCCTGGTCTGCCCTCAAGTGTGTTCTGCTTCCATTTTAAGACCTCCTCCAGCTTGTGGCAGGACAGAGTTGGCTGAGCACAGAGCAGCTTCTTAACCCCTTCTTGTCCAGTGGGGGGTTTGTGTACCCCATCACATAGCTTTATCTGGGAGTCTGCATGTTGGCATCCAGAGTGCATGCCCCAAATATGGCAAGTGCTTCCTTCTGAATCTGGTGGAAATGAGCTTCTGGTTTGTGATTTCTCAGATGTTTGTTAGTGATTAAGTCTTTCCAATCAATGTCCAGAATCTTTCCTAGGCACTTATTTTCGAAGGCCTCTCTGACGTTTTAGTAGATCTCCAGCTTTCACAGCCATAAATTCTCACTGAGATTACATTTGAATTGAAAATTCTCAGTTCTGTGTATCTTTGATTCCTATACATTGTTGAGTTTAGTAAAGGTTGGGGATGCCTTTCCTATCCATGTTTTATTCATATCACTTCTTTCTTGAGGTCTGTGTTGGCCAATATGGTGCTGCCCAGGGAAAGAACAGGTTAAAGAGTATTTAGATAAGTTACGTGTACTCAAGTAGACAGATCCTGATGAAATTCATCCTAGGGTACTTAGGGAACTAGCTGAAGCCATCTTGGAACCATTAACAATTATTTTTGATCACTCTTAGAGGATGGGTGAGATCTCAGAAGACTGGAGAAGAGAAAACATAGCACCTATCTTTAATAAGAGGGAAGAAAGAGGACCCGGGGAATTGTAGTCCAATTAGCAAAACTTCGATACCTAGAAAAATACTGAAACAAATTATTAAACAATAAATTTGTAGGCACTGGAGGATATCACTACGGTTATACAGAATAGCCAGCATGGATTTGTTCTTGCCCGATCTTTAAATTAGGTATTAATTATATTGATTACTTAAGAATCCCCAGTTATCACTTTGAGGATTGTCAGGTTCTTGCCCCAAGATCAGGCACAGTATTATTTAAATTATTATATAGTTGGGAACCCCGATGTGCACAGTTGGAACACTCATATTATAGGAACTGTTTTATATTTACAAATATAGTTTATTAAATACATTTAGCACAGTCACAAACACCCCAGCTCAGTAAGGTAGATAGAGATACTACAAAATGTACATCTGCACATCCATATACTCACACATCCCTTGTAAAACTACCTGAAGTGTTAGCCATTGTCTTTCTCGTCACCATCACCTTCCCCATCATCACTAGTGACCATCATTCTGGCACCTCCCAAGGACTACATCTCTTTATCCTACTGTCCCTCGGCTGCAATGTCACTTTTATAATATGTTATGCTGACGCCGTTATGTTTGATGCATATTCAGTAGGGGATTTTTTCCCCTTTTCCTTATTTGTATTTCCTCATCTTCATTCATTACCATGGCCCTTTTGTGGCTTGCTATCACGTTTGTTATTTCTGTCCCAACCAGTTCTTTCGGTTCTTTCCAAGTTCCAAGTTGTGGTGTATCTGGTAAGTTTAAAAGCGTATGAACTTAGGAAGCCCCCTTTGCTAGCCTACTTCAACGCATCCTCTATGTTAAAGGTTGCAACCATATATGGACCTTATGCTTTAGCTCATCACCATCTATCTAGGTGAAAGGTCCCAAACATATGTATGCAAACTCTGCCTTAACTTAACATATGGGTTGTGGCCTGTAATGTTACAGCCAAAATATACTCTAATATAAACCTATTTTAACAAAACAAATAAACCCATAAGAAAATAAGAAACTTATAAGAAAATATATGTAGGCAAGCAAGCAGGCTAGCCTTAGATGTATCTCAAGTACCTGTTATGTATGTCAGTTCGTTGCCAGGACACTTCTGTTGTTGACTCATGTACCTGTGGTCAGAACTTCCCCTTAAACTCTATTTTCAACTCCCCAAATAGGTGGGGGTTTTTGTTGGGCCATTTATCTGTGCAAAGTTTCTGTTCAAAGTTCCTAGGCCTCAAGCCTTATGCTAACTTGCTGAAGCTAATGTCTTATAGGATACAGGCCTGTAGGTTTCTTGAATTTCTACTGAATATAATGCAAAGCAGAATATAATACAAAGCAGTGAATATAATAAAGGCAAGCTAGCCCAGTAGGCTACAGTGTACAACTAGTTGAAAGACTGTATTCAAAGAGAAGTTCAAAACTGGGAGGACGTATCTAGTGTGTTTCCCAGGGGTGAGTCCTGGACCTGGTACTATTCAGTATTTTCATTAATGACTTAGATAATGGAGTAGAGAGTATGCTTGTCAAATTTGCAGATGACACCAAGCTGGGAAGGGTTATAAGCACTTTAGAGGACAGGATTAGAATTCAAAACACCTTAACCAATTAGAGAATTCATCTCAAATCATCAAGATTAAATTCAATAAAGACAAGTGCAAAGCACTTCAGTTAGAAAGGAAAACTTGAATGCCCAACTACAAAACAGGAAATAACTGGCTAGGTGATAATACAGTTGAAAAGGATTTGAAGATCATAATGGATCAGAAATTGAATAAGGGGCGCCAATTTGACGCAACTGCAAAAAAGGCTAATTTCATTCTGGAGTGTATTAACCGGAGTGTCATAGGTAAGACAAGAAAGGTAATTATCCCGCTCTACTTGGCACTGATGAAGCCTCAGCTGGAGTACTGTGTCCAAATCTGGGCGCTACGCTTTAGGAAGGATGTGGACAAGTTGGAGAGAGTCCAGAGGAGAACAACAAAAATGATAAAAGGTTTAGAAAACCCAACCTATGAGGAAAGGTTAAAAAATGGGGTGTGTTTAGTCTTGAGAAAAGAAGACTGAGGAACCTGACAACTGTCTTCATATATGTTAAGGGCTGTTATAAAGAAGATGGTGATCAATTGATCTCCATGTCCACTGAAAATAGGACAAGAAGTAATGGGCATAAGCTGCAACAAGGGAGATTTAGGTAAGATATGAGGAAAATCTTTCTCACTATAAGGGTAGCTAAGCTCTGGAATAGGTTTCCAAAGGAGGTTGTGGAATCTCCATCAATGGAAGTTTTAAAATACAAGTTGGATAAAGTCAAACACCTTTCAGGGGTAGTCTAAGCTTACTTGGGCCTGCCTCAGAGCAGGATGACTTTTTAAGGTCCCTTCCAGACTTGCATTTCTGTGGAGGAGTCTTTTCTCCAAACTTCACTGAACAGCTCTGTCAATTTTGTTGTTGGTATCAGCATTTCTGCTGTAGTTTGATCATCTTCCACTACTTTATTTTTCAGCTTTTTTGATTGCAACCTTTGACATCTCTATTGGACTGATGTTAATATCAAGTTGATCAGGTTCACATTTCATCAAAATTTGGTGCTGCAGTGGGGCTATTGAGAACATCATTGAAATGCTCTGCCTATCTGTTTTTTTGTTCTTTCTCCGTTGTAGTTATTTTTTTCTTTGCTTTTTATTGGCTTGTGTCTCATTTGGAAACTTACAAGTGTGTTGATTAATGTGTTAAAACGTGACTACAAATTCAAGTATAGCTATACCCTATCACTCTCTATCACAGCTTTTGCCAACACATTTTGGGTATATACTGACTCCACTGTGGAGTTTGTCATGGAGACCAACTGGGGTGGCTCCATGGAAAAATATGTCTAGAATTGAGCTTCATACAATAGAAAGGTGCCTGTAGCAGCCCCCAAACAGTATAGATGCTCAAGACCAGAAGATGCAGCAATAATTCCTCCTTCATGGTTTTATATGCACACCATAGAGTGTATATCATAAGCTTTCTTTGTGAGTAAGCTCTGAGGTTTGCCTAAGTCTTTTTTAGTGTTGAGGGGAGGGAGAAGTTGCGGTGCGAAGGTTCAGCCAAGTATGCTAGAAATCATTAGGATTGTGCTTTACAAATCCCAGCCTTCTCTAGCTTTTGAGACACCTTCAAAGGGCCCGATTTTCAGAAATTGCTGAGCTCCATACCTTTTGAAAACATTCTCCTTTAATGCGTCTCCAGTTGGGCACCCAAAATCACCAGTCTCGATTTTGAAAACGCAATTTACATATTGCAATGATTTGAAATCTACCAGCAATGCGAAGAGTTAAAAGACAAGATTTTACAGATCCAGATGTATAATTTGATGTTAGGTGAAATCACAAAGTGTGTTATTTCCTTAGCTAATAGCTCAGGGCCACTTCAGAGTGGATAATTAATTTCATTTGCTAGGTGAGAGTTGAACTAGGGTATCCAAATGCCATAGGTGTGCAATGAGTTAGGAAGAAAATGCCTTCAGCACATAGACAGGTGGCATTTTCACAGTACAAATCACGCCCTGAAGTCTTTCTTGCCAGCATTTTTCAAACTTGGCTTTTGAAAAGACAGTTAAAAATAGATTTGTTAAAGGTGTAGTCTTTTAAAAAAACCTTCTACAGACAATGATCAGATCATTTCTAATAAGTGGTTTTGTGAAGAACACCAAGTTATATCTCTTTTTCCATGCACCATCCCATTCAAGGACCTCCATGTAACAGTGATCCTCATTCCAGCTGATGATACAGCACTCTTTTTAGATTCTTTTTTTTCAGCATTGCTGCAGAAGAGATCCATCTACAATACCACAGAGCTCTCTCTCATTGCATAAGGATGCTGCCTCTGCAGTTCTCCCAGGCTATATCATCCAAAGGAACAAGGGACTAAACTCTGTTCCAAACTCTTAGCCCTTGCATTACATTGCCGTTAGACCACTGGGCTGGTCTTGGAGATAAAAGTGCATGGTATATAATTGTTACTGATTTATATTGTATTTACCGGCTATAATTGGTGTAACATTTAAGTTTCCTCCTCATTCTTGTCCCTCTTGCCTCCCCCACGTTCTCCAGCACTGGCTGAAATGAAGAGGAATTTTGCCTTTATGGAAGGTGGCAGCCCCGCTGGCTCAAAAGCATATTTTCATTAATCCTGCAACTGAGAGGAGATAAATAGTAGTGTCCCAAATGTTTACTGTGCTTAGAAGTTTGGAGGGTCAAAATTGGCCAGAAAGGCCTGTCTGTGGTCACTGCTACTCCTTCCTCACCCCACGCTGACTTCCCTCACTAACATGCAATGGCACAAACTCCAGGAGTTTGAAGCAGGTTGGGAGTGTACCAGTGTTGAGGAAATCTGTGCAAGAAAAAGCCAGACAGGTTTGACCTGCACTGTCTTTTCCTTATCTGTTAGGAGTATGCAGAGCCATTCAGCTTCCTCATCTACACTAAACAACGTACAGTCTATTATTGCTACATTGTAGTGGATACTGTAACTAGGTCTGTGTTTGTCCCAGTCTAAGGAATAGTTCTTGCTGCACTTATTCATCATAAGTAGTATGCATACTCACTTTGATTTCAGTAGAGCTTCTTGTGGAATAAGGGCATCTTGAGTGACATGCTAGGATATGGTCCCAGATGTTTCCCAGAAAAGGGAAGAAAGAATATTAATAATACGTTGGCTACAAGTAGTAATTTCTCACCCTAAATGTTGTTTTAAGCCGGTTGCAGTTTCTTGAAGACAAACTGCTCGTTTGCAGCTTAGAACTCCAGGTATTCCTTTCACATGCCAGACACCTTCTAGCCTGGGTCCAGTCCTTTCTTCCCCAGATCAGTCTTGGGTGTTTTCTGCATTCATCTTGGGCAGAGATTCAGTAAAGAACCGACCCTGATTAACTCACTTCCCTGCCTTAAATAGGATTTACAAAGGAATCCTTTGTTTCCCAGTTTGATCCACATACCCTTTATGGAAAAATACTAGCAGTCCAAGATTGAGTCCAGTACCAGGTGACATGATCACGTGACCCTGCAGTGTCAAAGCAGCTATAAGTCATCAAGAAGACTTCATAGAATTATAGAACTGGAAGGGACTTTGAGAGGTCATCTAGTCCAGTTCCCTGCACTCATGGCAGGACTAAATAGTATCTAGATCATCCTTGACAGGTGTTTGTCCAACCTGCTCTTAAAAATCCTCAATGATGGAGATTCCACAACCTCCGTAGGCAATTTATTCCAGTGCTTAACCACCCTGACAGTTAGGAAGTTTTTCCTAATGTCCAACCTAAACCTCCCTTGCTGCAATTTAATGTAAATTTTGATTTGTGAATGGTGAAGGGAGAAAAAATGTTCTTCTTAACTTCTGAAGATAGGACATATTTATTTACACACATTTGCCTCTTTGGTTTAAATTATATTTAGCTTGCAATAAAGCTCAGCAACCTAATTACTTACTGAACCCACAAATAAGGCTGAAAATTAAATACTTTCCCAAATGCCTTTCTCAGTCTGTATTCTAAACTATCTCCTAATTTAGGAATTATCTACTCTTTTTAATCTTTATTTCAAGACTCATTTTTCTGAATTTATCTGTTTTGCACTGTGGTTGTCATCCATGAGCTTAGATGCTCAAATGATCCTGGACTTTCCATATCTGAAGTAATTTTCCCTCTTAATAGTGAGTTCTTCCCAACTTATCATATTGATCAGAAATCAGCTATTTACTAATATTGTCATAACCATTCAAATAATTAAAAGTAATTAACCAATATGATAGCTATGGAGTCACTGTTTCTCTCTGATTCTTTCCCCAGCCTGAAAAAAGTCCACACAGCAGATTCTTAGTGGGTGTAAACTGTCATCGTTACACTGACAGTTGACACCAGCTGAGTATCTATTACTTCCCCCACAACTATTTCTTCCCCTTATATTCAGTTTTTCAATGCAAGTTCTGATTTATTCCCTGGTTGTGACATTTTGACACATGTAATGCCTTTAATGAAAAGCACAGAAAACAGAAGTGCCAACTTTCTGATACATTTATATGTATAATGCATTTGTGTGTGTGTAATATGTATATATAATATAAGAATTATCCCACAGTTTACTAAATTGTGTAGTTTAGATCTGGTCAAAAATTTCTAAATCTGAAATTTTTCAATGAAAATAGGGACATATATTTGTGAACATTTTGGGGGGGAAAAGATTTGTTTCAGTGTTGTTTTTGTTACATTTTTTAACACCTCCAGTGTTCTTTTAATGGTTTGTTTGCTTTTGGCCTGTTGGTGTGAGCGATCATGGACCTTGAACCTAGCCGCTACCCAGCATCTCAGCTGAGCAACTGGAGAAAGGAACCAGCAAAGCACTAGCTCACAAAGGGCCCTACCCCCAAAGCTCCTCATCTGAGGGAAATGTCCAGGACCTCTTATTGGCTGGGGAGCACTATTTAAATCAGGAATAGGCCTAGGAAGTTGTTTGAGTAACGAGAGGAATCCATGACTGGCTGCACTACGGACCCGTTCTGCTTCCCTGCCTTCTTCCCCGCCTGCTCCTGGTTCCTGTTCTCCTTATCCCAGACCACCATCTCTTCCTATTTCCTGCTTTCCTCACTCCACGTCCCTGCTCCTGTGCCTTACCCATGACTCTGTATCCAGCTCTGACCCCTGAGTTGGCACCTTACTCTAACCTTTAGGTTTGACCACCCACACCCTGATCATTACAGTTTGCACTTTTCAAAATGATGGTATTATATGAATTTCAAATCCTCAGCTGTTGACCCTTAGACAAAGTAGTCATACTGCATATCCTACAGAAAATGTTAACAATTTAACAAAATGTTGCTGTGTTCCTCATTAAATAAAGCATCAAGTACTTGTAATGAACAAGGGCATGAAAGGATTTATTTTGGTAGAGAAGCAGCAGGTCTTGATCAGCACATTCCAGATTTCCAGGTTTTTTTATTTGTTTTTAATTGAGTTTATTGGTTTAATCAAAGGTATGTAATTTTTATCATATATTGTAGAAAGAAAGGGTGTGGACAGGTTGTCATGTATTTAACATTAAGAAATTCTAAACAGATCATATTTTCCTCAATTAATTTTGTAGCTAGCAAGTCTTTCATAGATGTTGATCCGTTTTATAAAGGATGTCAAGGGGCTTTTAATCCATAGGAGGATATCATCTACATACATAATAAGGCTGTCTGCCAGATTCTGTGGTGTGTCTGAACAAGAGCACAGGACAGGGATGTGTGTAGTTCAAAGCTCACCTTTGCACTCCTCTGATCCTTCTACAGGGCTAGTGTAGAGCTTTGCAACCCGACCCAAACCCAAATGGACCCAAATACAAGTGTCGGGTTAAGGTCGGGTATGAAAACAACCCGGCTCTCTTGGATGTTGTTTCTGATCACCTCCTCCTGCCCAGGGGTTTAGGGTGGCAGCAGCTCCATGCCCATCACCTGCTAGCCACTGCCACCTCGCTGTGCATGCTGAGGAGTGAGCATGCTGATGAGTTGCACCACCTCTCACTCTGCAGCATATGCAGTGCGGCAAGGCAATGCCACCATGCCAAATCCACTGGCAGGAGGAGGCCTGAGATGTGTTGCAAGCATGGGGAGCTGGAAGTCCCACCCAGCTTAGCCCCAAGGATGAGTTGGCTCTGACAGAGGTTTTTTGGGAGCAACCTGGGGCACAGAACTGGCTGCCCTTTGGGTGCACGTTGCCAGGGCAGCGAGCAGCAACCAGAGACTGGTGGGCAGGGGGAGAGATTGGGCCATGTGGCAATTAGATCCAGCAGCTCTGCAGAGGAAACAAAGGAAAGAAAATGGAGTCTGAGCCAGTGGCTAGACCCTTGCAACCCAACAGGATTTGACTACAAGTGTTGGGTTTGGGTCAGGTATGAAAACAACCTGATGTGCTAGGCCTTGAGTCAGATCTGGCTGTGGTCTACTCTGGCTTGGGTCACGCTTTAAAATTACTCCAGAGCAGACCTCTAGGCTGGTCCCCTGCCCTGTGATAGATCAGCTGGCCATACTCCTTTCCTCCATCTCTGCCCTTTTTCCTTGTTATACCAGTGGTAAAAACAGCATACGAGCCTATATATTGGCTTATGCTATTAAAGGATCACCCACAGACCTTTTTTTAAGCTTGCAGCAGCGTGTAAGGAACGTGTACCTACAAGCCACAGTGAAAGACAAGCTGCAGCCATGCTCACTGCTGTGTGTAGCTACACATGGCAGTGAAAGGCTCCATTGCGGGGAGCTGCCAGAGCCTTTCCCCATCACTGCAGCTCCATCAGGGGGAGCTGCTGGAGCCTTTCCCGTTTCCTCATCCCTGCCCGAGCCTTTCCCTGCTGCCAGATTCTTTCACTGTAGCAGGGAAAGGCTCTGGCAGTGGGACGTTACAGTGCTAAAAATAGCAGTGTAGAGGGAAGGAGGCTCTGCTTGGGCGTGTAGGGTACATACGTTAAAGTTCAAGCGTGTAGGGCACTCTACTTGCCTACATTGCTATTTATACCCATGCTAGCTGGTTGTGCAGTGTCTGTACTCTACATGCAACAGTAAGTATAGACCTATCCATGTACTACCCATTTATGACAGCGGTAAGGCCAGATTGTGCCAGCAGTATGGAGAGTGTGGCCCACGTGGAGTCCCACTGAAGTCCATGTTTTTCCAAGCATAGTGGGGACCAACCACCCTACCAGAATTTGGGTCTAAGATTGGGCAAGGACAGAGTCAAGGCAGGCTTTCAACTATGTTATTTTAGAATGTATTTATATTGCCATTTTGAAGACTATCCTGCATTGTTAGCCCTTAGAGCATGGGATTGAACCCAGCTTTTCCAAGTCCTAGGCTAGCACCCTAATCGCTGCACCATCATTTGTCTCTTTCCACAAGGGAACACAAGGACTGGTCTGTCTCTACTCTCCCTACAAGCTAATGTTCCCCCAAAGGGGCAGAGCCATTGCTCTCTTTCACACACCAGTCAGTAGAGCTGGCAGGCTGCACAAGGGGCTAGGGTAGGTGTGTAGCAGAGTGCATGTTGCCCTACCGCAATAGACAGCTCTGGGAGCTATTCGGCCACAGAGTCACCCAGAGGATTCAGGGGGCATGGGGCAAAGCGGGGGAGCGGACATACTCACCGGGCGGTGCTCTGAGTCTGCGGCGGCAGCGGGTCCTTCAGTCACTCTTGGCAGCACTGAAGGACCTGCCGCCGAAATGCTGCCAAAGACCCGGAGCGACTGAAGAGCCCCCCACCACCAAAATGCTACCAAAGACCCAGACAGCCGCCGGGTAAGTAAAAAGGCGCCTCTAGCCAGGAAAGAGTTTCTCGGCCAGGGCTTGCAGGGCCCCTGCAGGGCCCGGGGTCTGGGGCAAATTGCCCCACTTGCCACCCCCTCTGGGCGGCCCTGTTCGGCCACACTGAAGCTGAGTGGCTCCTGTTGCTTACTCTGGGGCAGTGCCACTCTTCACTGCCCTCATTTCCAGGCTGTGACTCAGTGGTACTTAACAGGCTGGCTTGCCCCTCTAAGGGCCAGAGGGCTGGGGCACTGCCAAAGACAGGAGGAAAGACCTTGAGGGCAGAGACTAAGGCCAGTTGGGTAATTGCCTAATGTTGTTTTTCATTTTGGTTTGTCGATTTTGGAAAATAAATAAAGCCCTGCAAGAAAGGCCTGCAAGACTGGTTGTGAATTTAGTTTGGGGCCTTGAAGAGGGGAGAGATTGGTGGTGGGCTGTTGCAGACAAAAATGTTATCTCATACAATAATATTAATAAAACTTATAATCGTAAAAATCTGTCATCTTACAAAATAAACAGATCCCAGCAATTACCTCAGTGCAACACAACCCTGACAGCAACATAAATATAACAATGAGTTAATAAACCATAGACAAAATTGCCGCCAGAATCCCGCTCCATCCCTATCTCACTCACCTCCAAATGGCCAAGAAATGAAGATGAGGTTGGCAGCATGCCCCGAAGGGTAGAGAACTTTAGCTGATATGAAACCAGGGTGAAAAACAATTTTTAGAGGCACAGGACCCAGCCTAGTCGGTTGGGTGGGCTTCAGAGCTGAAGCTCCAGCCTAAGCCACAATTTCAAAGCACTGTCTACACTGCTATTTTTAGGGTGCTAGCATGAGTCTGTCAACCCCGGGCTGGGAGACTGGCTTCTGTGGGTTGTGCATTCATACCCCTACAGAGCCCTCGCTCTTTCATGTGCTGATCCATTTTCCAAAAATAATCATTCTTCTGGTTGAGGAATTTGACAGACAAGTAAAGAGTGGCACTTTCTAGGCAGGGAGGTGTTGAAACTGATAATTACAGTGTAGTTGGTGATATGGTATATCATGTAGATGAGCACTGGGTTGTATGTATATGTTGGGAAGGAGGAGAGATTTGCTGCTATAAGAGGTTCTGGGCAGCAGAAGAGAGCAGAGAAGGGGTGGAGTTAGTAACAAGTTTGATTCACTGTATAATCTTCCAAGCAAATATAGCTGGGCAATTTAAAAAAAAAAAATTGGGACAGAATTTGCATCTTAATCAGTCTTTTCATTAGTGAAGCTGTGCAGATGTGTCCTTCTGAAAATATAGTGATTATAAAATGTTAATAGTGGTTTCATTGCTGCATTGTGTATTATACATTATTTTATTATTCATGTGTTTAGCTGTTGGTGTTTGACTTTTTTTTAAGAAAAGCATCTATTTGAAAGGCACAAGTGACGTGCAGTCCACATGGGGTTCTCAGCATAAAAATTTAGTGTTTTAACTCTTATATTTGAGGCTGATTACCTTTTATATATGTTAAAATATTGTTGTTGGTTCTTATTAATGAACATTTACATGCAGATATCCTGCTTTTCCAGCCCACGAGGCAACTTTATGTAATATACATTTGCATATGGACATAGTTATGATACTAGAACTGGAAGAAAACAAAATAAAAGTCTCATGAGCAGGTTAAAACCATACTGGTGGAATACAGCTCCTTAAAAACTTGGTATCACCAGGGCTTTATGGCAGCTGCTTCAATTATAGGTACCGTCTCTAGCTGTGCATGCCAGGAATTAACTCTCAGGTGAACACGGATTGTCAGAAATGCATTCCAAAGGATTCTCTCAACATGAGGAAGGAGCTGTTGCTTGCTTTCTGAATTGTGAAGATGATAGTTCCTGAATGGTACCATACAAGGGAAATCTGAGAATAGCAATACAGGACCAGCAAGGGAGGGAAAGAGGATATTAAGCAAAGGAAATATTAAATTTAAAGGATGCTCTGAAAACTATTTTAAAAGTTTGTTTCAGTTTTATGGTACCTGAAAACCAAAACTGAACCTGAATAATAATTGACTCTTTTAAGCCAGGGCTTCCACATGCCCGCCCGGCTGCCTTCGCCGCCACTGGTACCACCCCGAGCACGCCTAGGAGCCCTGCAGCCCTCCTGGGTAATTCAAAAGGGCCCGGGACCCCTGGCCACCACTACTGCCCTTCTAAATTGCCCGGGCCCCTGGGCAATTTTCCCTTTGCCCCCCACACTCCCATTGGCGGGCCTGTTCACAACACAAAACATCTGATATGTTTGTATCCCCGTTTTTTCGAACTTACAGGAGGAATTGGGGGATGTAGACTATTTCAGTATCCTAGCAAAGCATCTGGGCCTCTAACTGCTAAGCAGTATGTTCCCTTCTGCAATAGTCACAGAGTTTCCAGGCCCTTGCCTTCGAGCAGTAAATGCAGGTAGAAAGAATTTGAGAAATCAGCAGGAGCAATCTAATGATCACTCAAAATTCAGAGGTAAACCAACCTGTGTGATGACTTCTGTGAAATTTCCTGTAGCTTTGAAGAAAGATTGGTGCTGTCCCAACATGAAGACAAATGTATCTAATCAAAATAGCTGTGTTCTGTTTTACACATTTAGTGTGTAAATAGTTCCACGTGGAAAGAGTACCAGTAATTCTCCTTGACAACATTATGAAAAGAGAATTATCCAGACAAATGTCTAGGCTAAGAAAAAGTTTGCAAATATATATCATGTGTAACAAAAGAAGCTTTATTGTAACGTGTGTTATTAAAAGAAAATAATTTCTGGAAACTCATAGTTAAGGGTCCAGACCCTAACTATAACCCATGTGCAATTGTGGCTTTTTTCTTAACTAGTTGATTATACCTATTTAAAGCCTTAACTCCTTAATGTAATGATTTTTGCAAGGCATTCCTCCCCCCAGAATAGTGTAGAACAGCATCCCTTTCCCCCATAATCAAACATATTCTTGCCCGGAATATTGCAGGTAAGGATGAGGTAATTTGTCATAACATTGCCTTGCAAGTAGTTGCAATTGAACAGATCTTAATGAATAATATTTTCCTAAATTGAACAAACAGCATGAACACCAATCAGCAGGGCTTCCTTTTACAGATTATGTTTTTCTCCTTGCGGCTTTGGATTTTTAATATCGCTATGGAATAATTAAGCAAAGTGGAGTATTAATGCAGTTTTGCCACTAATATATTAAGGTTGCCAGATGTTGTTCATTTTTTCCTTTCGTTTTTTAATGTATAGCACCATTAGAACTCTAGGCTATTGATGGGGTCATTGAGAACCTAGACATTGAGAACCAGTATTTTTATGTACAAACAACATTTGAGCTGACGATCGTGTTCTTTCCTCATATGACTCCTTAATGGCACTTTTAATGGTCACCTTGGAAACTCTCACTAGGAATTTTGGAATACCAGCAAGATTTTAAGTAAGATAAGGGGAGCAGCTTCCAAAACACATTGATTCAAATTGATATATCTTGTAAATTCCAGTAATTGTTTTAATGTGTGAAAAAAGTTGTTTTTAAATTAACCCCTCTTTATTTCCAGAGAATATATTTGTTTGAACATCAATTTTCTGTGGAATAAATTTCAATTAGATATAGCCAAATTCTGGCCGTATTCACTATCAGGGATAAATTTTCAGAAAAGATAAGGACTGGCCTAAATGCAGTTTGCACTGACAAAGTGTATCCTCAGTGCAAAGCTAAGTAATTGTACTCCTAGGTATCTGATTAACTCTCGCAATCTGATAGTTGGAGGAACATACTCTCAAACATGTGTCCAATTCAATTGTGGATGAAATTTTTGTAGGGGAAATTTGCTCCTTCAAAGGGGAGACTGCCCTTTGGAAAACGTGGCCCATAGTGTGGACGTGGGAACAATAGTCATGAGGCACAAAATCTGCAAAAATAGCTTAACATGGGCTTCTAAATTCAGATTTAGTGGCCTTATACCAAGATGTCTCAGAGACATCCCAATACACTTTGTTCATGTACAGTACCTGGTTCATAGCTGAGAAATGGTGAGGACTGTGATATTCATGCATGACTGTTTAAGCTATATTTCTGGTTGCATTATGTTTTTAGGAATATACATGTTGGCTACAGAGATGCTCAGTTTTCCATGCAGGGTACTGATGGGTGGTAATCTTCAAAAGATTCAGAAGCTTGGTTTGGATAAGCACCTGAATGTGCTGAAACCTATTCAACTCCATCTCTAATGTGATAGAGGAGAGTCAGGATTCAGTTGTAGTGAATATGCAGAGTATCGTTTACTAAGGACTCTGGATATAGACAGATCCTGTAAATGTCTGACTCTCTAACTCCAAGACTAAATAAATAGCCTGTGGTGTCTAAAGTCCATCACAAGGTCTCTCCAAGTCCTGACCTGGATTTAGCAGTTATGGGAAGGACTGTGACTACATAGCAATGAAAAAGCCCCGCAGCTCAAGCCCCGTGAGCCCGAATCAACTGGCACAGGCCAGCTGCAGGTTTTTCTTTGCTGTGTAGACCTACCCTGAAAGGACAGACTGCTGCAGGGTGGAGTTACGGTGGAAAAGGGAAATGCCCGGGATGGGAGGAAGTCAGCCTGCCACACCCCCACCCAACTGCTAGACAGCACTGGCAGTGAGTGTTTCTCTTCACTGAACAGCAGGGTTGAACTTATCACCTCAGGTACCTATGGATTTTCACCGTTTAGATTCACGTACATCTCAGGACTCAGCTGTGGCCTCCTCACTATTGGTGGTGATGACTTGCTAGTCTTCATGAATACATCCAGTCACAATGGACTCGTGAATCTGAAGATGCAGAAAATCAGGCTACAGATCTTGAAATGAAATAGAGAGTTGATTTTATACTGTACATGTTAGGTTATGTAATCCCTTAAGAAGCAAGTGAACAGAATGCAATGCAAATCCAATGGAAATGTTAGTCAAACAAAACACATGTCCACCAGTTTAAGGGAGGATTTAATATAATGACCCAGTTAATCCTTAAGAAATAAATGATTCATTCACAGAGTTGGGTTCAGATGAAAATTTTGAATCTGACATATGATATCATCTGTCACACACTCGGCACTGTGTGTGAATGTATCTGGTACACTCTGTATGTTGAAGATTCAGGGTCTGGTGAGGAGGAGCAGAGTTTGGAGTGAAAAGGGCAATGTCTAGGCATTCTGAATCAGTCATAAGCATTTAAGCTTCTTTCTAGCTCAGTTTTAATTTAAATTTCTTTTCAGTTATAGTATTTTTCAAGGAGAAAATGCTACTGCAAGACCTGATACAGAGCGCTTACTGCTATGGACATAACCTGGAAATAAGGACAGGACTAGGATTCTTAAACTAGTTATGATGCCTCAAAATATTCAATTAAGGGCATTCTTTATCTTATTAAAGTGGTTTTCAAATGTATGATGTTTGTTATGCACCATCTGGGTTTATGCTTCTGGTCTCTCCATACAGAGGTCTTCATTTCTACGAGACAAGGTGAGTGAGGTAATATCTTTTATTGGACTAACTTCTGTTGGTCAGAGAAACATGCTTTCAAGCTACACAGAGGTCTTCTTCTCCATGTATCTCAAAAGCGTATCTCTCTCACCAACAGAAGTTGGTCCAATAAAAGAACCTCACCCACCTTGTGTCTGTAATATCCTGGGACTAACATGGCTACAATACTTAATTTTTAAGGACAGTGCTGATACTGTGAGCTATTGATTTAGAAGGTTAGAAGTAAAAAGAATCCAATTGATACTTGAGTCCTGAATAATAATAATAAGTAGTTCCTGAACATGAAAATTCAATTTTTGGAGATGATTTTATAACCTAGACGGTATAAAAATAATAGAAATTGTAATAGATTTAGGGCTAAAATAAACTTATTCTACCCTGTTTTGTGAAACACGAATGATATTGATGTTCTTGATGAATTGGTTGATTGTCCAGATGCTGATAACTCAGAGATCTGCTTGGTATCTGTGAAACGCCAAATGGCACACTTCCATATCCAGCTAGTGGGTGTTTCATTTTCTCTGTTGATTTCTGCCTTTTAGACTCCACTCTGAAATTTGTATTTAGATTGAAGCAGTGGTGTTGATGACCTTCGTAGCAAGAAGGTATAACTGTGACCCCCTACATGGATTAATAGTTTCATTTAGTGCATGTTTTTTTTTTTTTTTCTCCTGAACCTTAATTCTGCTGGGATGAGCAAAATGGACATTGTTTTTCTTTAAATAAGTTTTCATGGCAAACCTTTAGGTGTTGAAGAGAATATTTATTCCTTCCATTTCACTTTTTTTTACCTGAGTGTAGAAGACAGTTATGAATGATGCTGTGACATTTCCTGTGCTTTGGAACTTCATCAACATTCTATGTAATAGTGAAGCATATTTATATTTTCATATTGGGCACTGATATGAAAAGATTAAAGTCGCTATTTTTTGTGAGTGTATATTTAGATATTGTTTAGAAATGGCTAGTATTTGATTGCATATGTCTTTTAGAAATTGAGATTTTCAGCAAAGTTGATTCAATCAGTGATGAAATAGGTATAAAATAGATCTGTTACTATATTAAATCTTCACTGATTACTTACAACTGATAGAGATTCAAATTTAAATAGCAAATTGTTACCATCTAAATATCATTCTTCATAACAAAGATACGTAACAACTACATGCTTTGATACTGCAATTCACCTTTATGCCTTTGAAAATCTCCTTTTAAGAGTAGTAAACATGTACTTCTTACCACACCTACTTAGATGCTCAAACTGTGATTTATGAGGACACTCCAATATCTTTGACTCATAATTATTTAGCATCCTTGTAGTCCACCTAGTACACTTTTAAATTGTAATATTACTGAACTTGAATGTGTTGCTGTGAAAGAGTATTTAATAAAAATACGGCAACAACCTTCTTTTCTTATTCAGCTTTCCTCAGCTATAAAGAAATTTTACTTTATAGAACTCTGGTCAGTCCTGATGTGCTTGGCACAACCAACTGTTTGTTTGTGAATCATTTTTGTAGTTTTTTGGAGGATTAATACGGAATTAAATGCAGTCTGACACTTGGCTATAGGTTAATAATATAAACTGATTTGTTTTGTGAATTTTCCAAATTGAAATCTCTGTTTAATATGATATTTTCTGTGTACATTTCACTATTCATTGCAGTAGAAAAAAATAATGTGTATGAGGAAAACTAAAATTTCATTCAAGGAAGAAAGGAACAATGCCTTAAGGAAAAGAATGAAAATTCTATTCTTTGTGTCTGAGAAGTTGGTGCCATTTTGTTCTGCTAAGATGATACCATTCTTGACATCAACTCTTTCACAAAAGGAACGAGTCCAAAGATGTTCCAGATGCAGTTAATAAAAGAGCTGACAGTCTGCAGTCAACACTACACTCCATGAAGGGGAAGCCTGAGTACCCTGTCAGTAGAAGAAAACCATGTATAAGGACTATGCAGACAAAAAGTGAACATGGGCTAGAAGGAGCAGTTGCAGTGAGAATATATCATCAGGGATCTGAGACCACAAAGTTACTTAAAGGCTATGCGTACGTCTCTTTGTGGGTGTGTGTTCCCATGTAGTTAAGAACATTTGTAATTAAAAAAAAAAAAAAAGGACCTTGCAGCCAGAACTCAGGGCCTGAAGTACATTTGCACTTAAGTCATTTAAAGTGCTCTACATATTTCCACTTAAGTACTTTAAATATTCTGTACTTAGTTCTTGTATTTAAATACATTTCAAAGGTATTTAAAGCACAAGTAACTATTTTTTGATCTGCAAGCACTTTCAAAATAGTTTTTGAACAATCACATCCCTCTCAGCTGTCCTGGATTCTGGTTGGTCCCCAGAACCCACTGTCCCATCTTGGAAGCTTCAGGCCCAGAGTTCTGGCTGCCAAGGCTTTTTTGTGTTGGCCCTGCTGTTGTACCACCCAAAGAGGGTGGCGGCCCCACCCCTGTTCACTTCTGATTGGTCACTGCAACTGGCAGCTGGGAGACTCAGTTGAGTTTCACTGTACAACCTCCTCTCTGTTTAAATTCTTAGAGCCTGAAGGCCAGGGAGAGAGTTTTTTAAGCTAAATGCAAAAAGAATGTTAATACTTTATGCAGAAAGACCACATATTAGGGCAGAGGAGGGGAACTTGTTTATATTTCTTGGATCATTAGTAATGGTCCATGTGCAACGTTTCTTCCATCGCCAGATGAATTAGACTATAGGCAAAATCCTATTGCCCTTATTTACATAAGTTGTCCTATTGACTTCAACATGAGTAAGGTGACTTGGATTTTCCTCTGCTTTAAATAACCCTATAAGGTCAAAGTAAGATCTTCAATTAATTCATTAAGGCTGGCATTTTCAAAGCAGCCTAAAGGAGTGAGGAGTCCAAATCCCACTGAAATTCAGTGTGAGTTAGATATCTAACTGCCTTTGTTTCCTTTGAAAATCCCAGTCTAAATGTTTTGGTTACCTGGGCCATACATTTAGATTGGCTTCATATGAAGGTACGGGTAATTGAATGAAGTAGAGATAATTGTCCTTCTGTGCACGGCTCTGGGGAGGCCTTAGCTGGAGTACAGTACTGTGTGCAATTCAGTGTGTCACACTTCAGGAAACATGTGGACAAATTGGAGAGAGAATGCAGAGGAGAACAACAAAAATGATAAAAAGGTTTAGAGAACCTGACCTATAAGGAAAGTTAAAAAATACTGGGCTTGTTTAGTCTTGAGAAAAGACTTGAGGGGGGACCTTAAAACTGTCTTCATATTTGTTAAGGCTATTATAAAGAGAACGCTGATCAATTGTTCTCCATGTCCACTGAAGGTAAGAAAAGAAAGTAATGGACTTAATCTGCAGCAAGGGAGATTTAGGTTAGATATTAGGAAGAACTTCCTAACTATAAGGGTAGTAAAACTGTGGAATAGTCTTCCAGGGGAGGTTGTGGACTCTCCACACACAAAAATTAGCTTCACGCAGATACCCTGCATAGACAGTTATAGCCTGAACAATTAATATTTGTCAAAGTTTAAAAACAACTGAAAATGGGTCAGGCATCCTTAATCATAGGCAGTGCTATAATTAATTACTATTGTATAGCACTTTTCATCAGTAGATCTCAAAATGCTTCACAATCTAATTCATTTTTCATCACAACACCCCTGTGAGGTAGGGAAGTGCTGTAATCCCCATTTTCACACACACACAAACACACACACACACACACACACACACACACACGCTACAAAGCCCATCTGTTTGACAAGGCATTACAAGAGGGCAGGAGCTGTTGAGGCTAGGATTTCTGGGTAATGGGAAAGTGCAGTGAACGGGTTTAACCTGTATTGGTCACGTGAATAGTAGTCAAATGATAGATGGCAACAATGGAGAAAAAAGTGCTGCTGCTTTGGCTGACTTCTACATCTTTGTCCTCTGTCCTTGTGTTTTTATATGTATGTAAATTGCAGGCAGACGTTTGAAAGGGAGGCCTGTGATGTCAACTTTGTGTAAGACCAAAATCTAAATAAATAAAAACTACATATGTACATATATTATGGCAAGGGGCGTACTGCTCCCTCCTATGTGATGCATGCATATATTCATTGCTCCCTCCTATGTGATTTAAATGACAGTCACATATCATGAATAATAAGTAGTTAAAGTAAACAGTCCAAGACTAACCCATAGCTGTGTATCAGGTTCTCCATCTGTAAAATAGTGATGATAATCTTTAAATACCATTGTAGGTTATTACAAACTACTGCAGCAGTAAAGAAATCACCTGAAGCAGGTAGTATGCACAAGTACTCTATAAATAAAAATGGAGAATGTTACCTTTAAAGTAAATGTACTCAGCCATACACTGTACTAGAAATGTAAAATTTTATCTTCCAAGCCCTTTTTTCTGTATACAATGTGTTCCATGGAAAGGATCTACAAATGTCAAGATCCTGAATTAGACTTCTTACAGAGTAACTCATTTATTTGAATAGGTTCATATGCCTTAAGCCCAAGAGCTTCTGACAAACATATATTATTAGTGAAAGCATTCAACCTAGTATTTAATCTCATCCACCAGTTCTTTCCATTTTATTGTTTTGGGAGGCTATTGTTTCATGATTACATCCTTGGCTTGCCAAAGAAAATCTGGTTGACAGAGGCAGGGTATGAGACCTAAAATAGCTTTGTAGTCTTTCCTTCCAAGTGGGTCAGTAGATTTTTTTTATTATTATTATTTTAAAATATAATTTCTGTGCATACACTACAACACCTGTTTGTTCTCAGTTATGAACATGCTTTTTTTCTGTAATAAAAATTCACCAGCATATTTATATTGGGTGCCTTCTTATACTACTCTTTGCGATAATGAAGAAAAAAGTGGCTGTGGTGGATAATGTTTCACTCAAAAGCCATCTGTGGCCTAATTCTGATGTGCCTCATGTCACTGTGTGAAAAGAAGACGAGCCGGGGGAGAGGAACGGCCATGTACCATCAATTCTGTCTGTGTCTTGGGGCTTCAGGCCTGTAGGGGGAAGGAGGTGGTCATGTTCTGCCCCTTCTCTGCTGCCACTTGCTGACACCTATAACTGTTGAAAGTGTATGCCAATTTGAGGGGCAATTCCTTCCATCTTATAGCTAGCAGTTGGTCCAAGACCAAGCAAGAGGTAGCTGAAAAGGGCTCGCTGTAGGCTCCTGCTGCCTTGCAGTTAATGTAGCTCCACAAATATCGGACCAGCTTGATAACTCATATCTGACAGTGACTGCACCTGAAGCTGAGAGACAACCAGAGTTAGAACCCTCACCTGGGTTTGTCTACTAGATTCTAACAGTTTCTCACTTTTTTGTGGTTTGTTTATGTTTAATATACTTCGATTATAAACTCTTTGAGACAGGGATTTCTTCTTCATTATATATATATTGGGCACAATGGGGACCTGATCCCTTATCTCCAGTGCTACCACAATATAAATACTAAAATATGAGCCACTGCCTGCCATTTTTTATATATTATATATATATATATAATATATATATATGTGTGTGTGTGCGTGCATATCTCTAAAATAGCCCAGTTGTCTTGATTGTTGTTGCCCTGTGTGAACAAAAATACTTCCACACAATAAACCTTGCATTAGATTTTATAGACTTCTCACAAAGGCTTTTTTTTTATGTACTGTATATATTAACCACCCCTTGAGTTTAAAATGCAAAAACATTCAGTCTTAAGCAATAGTGTTTGCATGTTTTAACTGGTGTCTTAAATGTTTCAACTTATGTTAAATTGCAAAAAGTAAATGGCTCTTTTTCTGTAGTTTGTGTGTGTGTTGTTTTCTTCTTTCAAAATACTCCATAGTCCATTGTCCCTTTCATGTGAGGTATTAAGACAGAATAAACTGCTCTCCAAGTTACTGGGAGTTAAGGATGCTTAGCTCCTCTCAGAATCAGATCCTATATTTGCAGGAACAATGTATTGATTTGGTTGACTCTTGATGTGTGACAAATGACAGGAACGAGAAATGAAACTTTCTAAATGTGAAGTGAATCGTGCTTCTGATGATATATAGATGATTTAGGGGGGGAGAAAGCAATCAGTCATTCCTGGTAACGTACTTAGATACAGGCTAATATACAGTAGAACAATAATTCTCTTACAATCATATTACATTTTAAATCAAATGGACAGTGTCTTCTGCTAGGAATCTTCTTGTACAAAATGAATGATGAAGTATTAGTCTTGGTGTGCTTTACATGCTCGGTGTGCAGGATCCATAAGTGTTCTGATCATTTAGAAATATTGATCTATTACTCATTCTTTTTATGTTTTCTTTATCATTGTTATAAGTTGATTTTTTTTCTAGGCTGCTATTACTCTTTAAAATTGCCTGGGCATTAAATCATTTAACTAGCAAATAGAGATGTCTTGAAGCCTAAATACCTGCTGACATTGTATATTATGTTCACAGGTAATTGGACCTATAACTATTACTGGCAAAACATCCACCGGGGAAATGAATGCATCAGTTCATTTTACTGGCTGATGTTTTGTAGGTATTAGGTTTGTCTCAGATTACCTGTACGTATTTTAGCAGTACACAATGGCATTCATTTCCAATTCCCCCCATAATATTCCTCTCTCCTCCTCCATGCAATGAAATCAATGGGACTATTCATTCTATATAAACCGGGGAAAGAAATGTTTTAATGGGGTTCTGAATACTTGTATACATTTCCTAAAATTCTTTCTTCTGTTACTGATGAATATTAACAGCTTTTTCATTTAACACCATTTTAACTTCTCTGTCGCATAAATGTTCTCTAGTGCCTTAAATAGCAGGAGGTTGTGCACAGCTTTACCACAGCGAAATTGAATGTTTAGGAATCTTTTGCTTAGATTCTTGTGGCAAGATTTTCAAAAGAGCTCAACTCCCCTCACGGTACCTAAATGAAGAAGCCAGATTTCCAGAAGTGCTCAGCACCTGGCAACTCCCATTGAGAACACAGGAGTTGTTTAACTGACACGCTCTTTCTTGAAGAAACTAAAGGGAAAGTTGGAATGCTTCAGAAAGTGTTGGCAGAGAAATCAACAGCCATTTGTTGGGTGAACCCAAGTTTGAGTGGGAGACGTGTAATTAAATATCCATTAGGAAAGATTCAGAAAAGGACTTGTAATAAGTTGTGTTTCATAAAAGTTTGGCTTAGGTTTTTAAAACACTTTCTTCAATCTATTTTCCCAAATGAAAAAATATTTATCCTGATGTTTTAATGTGTACACACCATGCAGTTTATAGACACTAATAAACTTGTTTTGCTAATTTATTTTTTGTTTTCTTTTCCTATTCTTTTTATAGTTCTAAAGTACAGTAATTAACCCTGACATCAAAACATGCTGTTGATTTCTTCCTAGAGGGCTCAAGAAGATCTCCTAGAATCCTGAGCTTAATGTTGAAATTAAATAAATGTTAATTTGGAATATGGTGTGAGCAGATGTTTTCCTAGCAATTTTCCTATAAATAAAAGTAAACTGCACAATAAATCATGTAGAATCCTTTTGCATAACCTCTCAAAGGACACTGTTTTTACATTTTTTTTCATAGCATACAACTGCCTTTCTTTACTGATCTGTGCTGGCATGTTTGTTGCTGCATTTTTATTTTTTTACCTTCGAAAACAGAAATTTAGATTCTGAAGATTTAACAGAGATGGCGGTAGACCAGAAAACATTATATCTCATTAAAATGTTCACTTCTTTCCTGGAAAAGAAACCATGAATAGGGAAGGAAAAGGGCATCATGATGACCTGATCTATTGCAGAATTTCCAGGCATCTTTGGTAAAACTCCTTTTAGGCATTGAAGTATGATCAGAGACCTGAGTACATAGAATAAGGGATTTTTGTTCAGGATAAATGTGTAGACAATTGTTTCCATTGAAACATGGAAGAAGAAAACGTAGTAGTCGATCCTCTAAATCTATCTTTAATAAAGTCCATCCATGCACCCCTTACCCTAGTCTCCCCCTTTTTTGAGAGCGAACGAAAGAGAGAGAATGTGCTTCATTCTCTCATTTCCTCATAGCACTTGAAATCAAGGATTCTGCACAGAGTAGAAACATCTTGTTAGTAATCAGTGTCCCACTTTTTGTCATCAGTTTCTTTGGTAGGCAGATCTTCATTTGCTCTTCATTCTGGAGTAGCTCCTGCATAGCATGAAAAGAAAGTCTTCTTTCTAGATGGCAGTGGGGGAAATTACAACAGATTTGGTTATAAGCGGAGTCAGCTTTAGATAGATTTCCCCTCCCCCCAAAAAAACAGTTTTCGTACAAACTTATGTGGAATACATTGAGTACAGTAACATGCAGAAGATGCTGGAGGACCAAAGGACTAACCCTAACAATGTGTGATGCACATTTACCATGAGTAACATAGTGGAGTGATGAATATAAAGGGAGTGGAAAACCCTGTAAGTGGTTATCAGTTGAATTTTCCACATAAGTTACAGTCCATTAATTCAGAAATTACAATGGTATCGATTACAGAGCCAGATGTGGCAAAGGGAAAAATGTATGTCTTGCCTATGTGTTCCTTAAACATGCCCAGCAATTCCAGCCCATGAGTTTCAGGCCGTCTCTGTTGGAAAGAAACATTTAAAGTATTGCACATTCTTCCATATCTACCTTTAGATATTTCCAGGCTGCGGAGAAAAGAGAATAGGGTTCATTGAAAAAATGAGGGATTGAGAGGGGGTTCTTGTGTAATTAGGCAGTTTTCAGGAAAGCATAATTAAGCTGTGAAATGCTTTATTTCCCCTACAGAACAAAATAATTCCCATCTCTGGAGTAAGTATGTAATTTGTTTTTTTTAATCATCTAGCCAATATAGTAGAAGAATTTCAACCCAATCTGAACTATGGAAGTTGTACAGAAGCTTTGCTATCCATAGGAAAATATCTGTGTGTGCTAAATACAGTACACTGTTGATTAATGCTCTGAAACCTTAAAGTCCACTATGTAGCTTTCTATGAAGATAATTTTCTGTAGTATACCCATGGTTCTAGTTTCCAAATATATAAACGACTAGCAGCAGGTGGATCTTGAAGATCAAAAAGCATGTTGATCAATGGTTATTGTGGCAACTGGAGCACTTCCGGAGCATCAGTATAACTCATTCTTCAATCATGCTTGATGCTTCCTGGACCACACGTGATCAGGCTTCTTTCGACAGATTGCAGTGATCTTGGTTCTTTCCCAGACTTGCATTGTTTTAGACTATTAGACATCTACTGTATTTATAAATATCAAACACCATGACCTTCCATGAGGACTCTGTTCTATAAAAAATCACTGTGGATGCTTGCCAGTGCTGAACTTTGCCACTTTTAATCCTATTGATGGCATTGCCTAGTTCACAGGCAGAGAAAGGGACAATCCATTTGGTGTAATGGTTGTCCATCCAAACTACACTTGGCTCCTCTGGTAAACCTACACGTGACAGGGGGAAAAGGTTTGTAAGTGAAACAAAGGAGAAAAATCATGTCCTGTAATAAATGAGCGATCAATTTTTGGGTCCTCTCTGCTTGAACTCAAGCCCATGTCACTTATGGAGGTTCTGGGTATGTTGGGGAGAATGTCCTGCTGAATCTTGACCTTGGATACTTACTCTTCCTAGTGGAGAAGTATTGGGTCCTTTACCAGTGGGGTTTGCCAACCAAAACCAGTCAAATTTCTGAGGAAAAACAGAATTTCACAAAAATGTGCACATTTTTTCTCCATTTTCTGACCAGGTGTTTTGTCAATATCAGTTGCTGACAATCTATTCAATCATTGATATGTAACGTTTTTAATTGTGGATAAGATTAAGGAAATGTTGTGGCAAGACATCTCTAAATATCCTGATTTCTCCGACTTCCTTAGCATTTGTTAATTGGGGTTCCCACGTGGGAACAGCACAGACAGAAGGCAGACTGTGGGATTTCTGCTCCCTGGAGGAAACACCTGAATGAAGCTACACAGATCCCAAGATGAAGGGCTGTGGGCTGAGGGCCTCAGAGTTTGTTTTGGATTTTTTTTTTGGGGGGGGGAGGGTTAAGACTAAATAAGACCCCACACAGGGAGAATCTTGTTCAAGTGCTCTAGCCCATTACAGAGTGAGCCATTACAAAGAACTGAGAGACTATTGAGGGCAGGGTGCCTGCAGGGCTGCTTTAGGTCACAATGGGACACCCTGGAATGGCACTCGTCCACAAAAAATAGAAAGCTTATTTGTCTGTTTTCATGGATGACTTTAACAAATTGTTGTGCACTGAGTTTTCAAAAGAGAATAAAACAAAAGCAATTACACTAGAATGAATCAGGCCAGTTACATGAATACTATGAATAAAAGATAACAAATTAATTGAAAACACATTGGGCCACATTCTGCCCTAACCTAACAAACCATGAAACCCCTCCACATTGAGTAAAACAAGATTTTATAGCATGCAGAGTTTTGGCCCCATGTAGTGGGGCTTAATCCTGCATGCTGATTAATTGATGGTGCTCGGCACCTCATGGGATAGCGCCCAAAGTGAGAAAATATCCCACTTACAGCAGAAGAAAATTTTCATGCGTTCTGATTTACTTTTCACGTCTCCTGTTGTTGTTATATTTTCTTTGTCTGCTTCCTCAAAGAGTGTTAGACTTCCAATTAGTACCCTAAAATATAGAAGGAAAGCAGTCACTTTCAGAGAAAGCTGAAACTGACAAGAACAGAGTGCTATAGAAAAATACACACTATGAGCCTGTTTTAAAACTAATTCTGTATGTTGAGCAGGCTTTTGAACCCAGCCATTCTAATGTTCTGAAGGATTCCTGAGTTCTCATCTTCATAAATTGATGAAGCACTGTACATTTCCTTACCTTTTCAGTGCTACTATTCTACACTTGGCTGATCAGAAATTAAGAGATTTGGAGACTGTTTAATACGTTTTCAGGTAGTTGTGAAGTGTGCAGTGTTTTGCCAGTTTGCTATAAATGTCCATTATCCTTGAAATCAAGTATGTTCAAGCAATGTAAAAGGTTTTATTTTTAACCTATTGTAAAATTTTACAATCATGCTCAACTGCACATCAAGCTTTCTTACGCAGTTACCCTCGAAGACTACAGATAGGGACAGAAATTTTATCACAATTGTCCTTTATAGTTAACATTTATTTTTGTGAGTTTTTAGTACATTACAAGCCATTGTGCCTAGTTTATTTACTTGCTTTTGCACCTCCTTTATTAATGTTAGTAGTTTATACTAGGGCTGTTGATTAATTGCAGTTAACTCACGCAATTAACTAAAAAAAATTAACTGCGATTAAAAAAATTAATCATGATTAATTGCACTGTTAAACAATAGAATCCAACTGAAATTTATTAAATATTTTAGAAGTTTTTCTACATTTTCAAATATATTTATTTCTATTACAGTTCAGAATACAAAAGTGTACAGTGCTCACTTTATATTATTATTTTTATTACAAATATTTGCACTGTAAAAATGATAAACAAAATAGTATTTTTCCATTCACCTCAAACAAGTACTGTAGTGCAATCTCTTTATCCTGAAAGTCTAACTTACAAATGTAGTTTTTTTTTGTTACATAATTGCACTCGAAAACAAAACAATGTAAAATTTTAGAGCCTACAAGTCCTACTTCTTGTTCAGCCAATTGCTAAGACAAACAAATTTGTTTACATTTACAGGAGATACTGATGAATGCTTCTTATTTACAAAGTCACCTGAAAGTGAGAACAGACGTTCGTCTGGCACTTTTGTAGCCAGCATTGCAAAGTATTTATGTGCCAGATATGCTAAACATTCATATGCCCCTTCTTACTTCGGCCACTATTCCAGAGGACATGCTTCCATGCTGATGATGCTTGTTAAAAAATAATGCATTAATTACATTTGTGACTGAACTCCTTGGGGGAGAATTGTATGTGTCCTGTTCTATTTTACCTGCATTCTGCCATATATTTCATGTTATAGCAGTCTCGCATGATGACCCAGCACATGTTTGTTTTAAGAACATTTTCACAGCAGATTTGACAAATGCAAAGAAGGTACCAATGTGAGATTTTTAAGGATAGATACAGCACTTGACCCAAGGTTTAAAAATCTGAAGTGCCTTCCAAAATCTGAGAGCGACGAGGTGTGGAGCATGCTTTCAGAGTTCTTAAAAGAGCAACACCCAGATGTGGAAACTACAGAACCTGAACCACCGAAAAAGAAAATCAACCTTCTGCTGGTGGCATCTGACTCCGATGATGAAAATGAACATGCGTCGGTCCGCTCTGCTTTGGATCATTATCGAGCAGAACCCTTCATCAGCATAGATGCATGTCTTCTGGAATGGTGGTTGAAGATGAAGGGACATACGACTCTTTAGTGCATCTGGCACATAAATATCTTGTGATGCCGGCTAGAACAGTGCCATGCAAACGCCTATTCTCACTTTCAGGTGACATTGTAAACAAGACGTGGGTAGCATTACCTCCTGCAAATATTAACCAAACTTGTTTGTCTGAGCGATTGGCTGAAGTAGGACCGAGTGGACTTGTAGGATCTAAAGTTTTACATTGTTTTATTTTTGAATGCAGTTATTTTTTGTATATAATTCTATATTTGTAAGTTCAACTTTCATTATAAAGAGATTGCACTACAGTGCTTGTGTTAGGTGAATTTAAATATACTATTTTGTTTTTTACAGTGCAAATATTTGTAATCAAAAATAAATATATTTGAAAATATAGAAAACATCCAAAAATATTTAAATAAATGGTATTTTATTATTGTTTAACAGTGCAATTAATTCCTATTAATTTTTTAAATCATGCAATTAATTGTGATTAATTCTTTTAATCGCTTGACAGCCCTAGTTTATATACTCTTGCTGTCAGTGTGTGTAATGTGCCCCCCTCTGTGCCCAGTCCACAGAGGATGTGAGTCTGTTACACGCAGGAGCTACAGAGCCTGCCTCTTTCTTTAGCTCATGCTGTAGAGACTCCTGCTTTCAGTTCTGGGGATCCCGAGTCAATCCTTGTGTTGGCCAAGAGGCAGATGTCATATGTGCACAGCTTTAGGGACAATTTATGTGCTGCTGTATAGCCAAAATGGGTGGGGCTCACACATTTATTTATGATGTCTACACTAATTGTGTCTATTTTTGTTTGACTTCTAATTTCTGGGCAATAAAAGGGTGAATTTACTTTTTAATTAAAAACAAATAAAATAGGTTTTTAATATAGAATCTGAAGTTCCATATTCAACAATAGACTGATTATATTGCACATTACATGCTATTTTCTGATGGTTGAGATTAAATAAATCTATAAGACACTGTATACTGGACTCCACCTGTACTGAGTACTTGTATAATCTAATTTCCTTTTATCAGTTTATTTTATTAAAGTAATCTGGCTGAATCAATAAATTATATTTAAAATTGCCATTTTACATAATCATCTTTATAACTAGAGTATACATTATTGGTGACTATGTGTACACATTTGTTACATTATTCATATTTTTATTTTAGGAAATACAATTAACATTACTCCAAGTTCCTGAATGAATGTACTGAACTGTTCATTACAGCCTTGCATGATATCAGAGCCATAACCCTTTGCTCCTGTTTTATAGATGGCTATACAACAGATGACATTGAATTTTACTGGCGTGGGGGAGATAATGCAGTCACAGGAGTGACAAAGATTGAACTGCCACAGTTCTCCATTGTAGACTTCAGGCTTGTCACCAAGAATGTTGTTTTCTCTACAGGTTTGTAGAAGGGGAGTTTAAGGGGAACTGTATTTGCTCACTGAAAATGATTTTAGAAATAGATTAGTTGCAAGAGTGCAGTCCTTGATCTGAATGAAAATGTAACAGGAGTAACTTAGAGAAACCATTCTGAATTTTCAAATGAGATATTCTGATGGAATGTTCACAGTATAGTACATACAACATCACTGATGAATTGACACAGAGAATTGCTGTGTGTTTGGCCCTCATGACCTTTCATTCTAATTAGGAAACATTAATCTCTAGTATTACGGCTCGCTCCAATAAACTATATTGTCTGGCTTCTGGAGTAAGTTAGCCCATGAAAGCTGAAGAAATTGGTTGTGTACCTCAGCGAGCTAAATTCTTCCAGACATAACCTAGCCCACAGGAAAACCTTTCTGTCTCTTCTCTGTATTTTGGTTGATGGAGCCAAGCTACGGAGGTCTTATGCAAATTAGTTCACCTTCTGCTGTACAAGCTTCTAATGCTGGTTCAACAGAATTTTGTAATTCTCCATTGGTCGACAAAGAAATGATTTTCGGCAGGGTCGGGAAGACGATTTGTAGCCCAAAGAGGGGAAGCAGAATTGGCAACATATGCATAAAAAAAAAAAAGCCTGTTAATATTTTCTCCATGTGGGTTGGGTTTTTATGGTTCTTAGGCCTTGGCTACACTTACCAGCTAGTTCGACGGCTGGAAATCGAAGTTCTGGGTTCGACTTATCGCGTCTAGTCTGGACGCGATAAGTCGAACCCGGAAGTGCTTGCCGTCGACTGCGGTACTCCAGCTCGGCGAGAGGAGTACCGCGGAGTCGACGGGGGAGCCTGCCTGCCGCGTGTGGACCAAGGTAAGTTCGAACTAAGGTACTTCGACTTCAGCTACGTTATTCACGTAGCTGAAGTTGCGTACCTTAGTTCGAATTGGGGGGGGTAGTGTAGACCAAGCCTTAGAGCCTTTGTGGGTCTGTCCCATTAGCATTTCCCTTTTCTAACTCCACCTTCAAGACACTGGACTGTGCTAACAGAGATGTGCTCACCGCTTAGGAGAACTGAGTGTCACTCCAGCTGGAGCTATTGAAATAAAACCAGTGTCAATACTATTTGGTCTCCAACCTTCCATTTTGATTGCTACATTTCTTTTATGGCTTCACTTCTTCCCAAGGAGGAGGCTTTCTTTATTATCTGAGGGACTTAAATCTTGGGTGCTTGATCCATTTGGGACACAGCACCTAGATCTGTTCTTATATTAGTGTAAATCAGAGGTAACTCCATTTAAGACAGTGTAGTGACACCAATGTGAGAAGTAGCAGAATCATACCCGTACTGTTCATTTTACTGTTGTTTCCTAAGTACCGGACACGGCTGCTGTCTGTAACCAAGTTCAGGAAAGTCCCATTCACTTGCTCATTCTGGGTGAAGTTCAGCTCTATGGGAGAGACTTATACAAAGAATGTGTGCTCTGAAATCTTCAAAATAGTGGAATTTCAGTGTGCATAGGTTGGTGAGGGCCTTGTGCACCAGGGTCACTATCACCCTGCCTGACTCGCACTCCTGCAATACTCCTTAGCACCTGGTGACCATGTATGGCACTTCAGATAGGGAAGATTGCTTGACACCTAACTTGGTATTCAATAATCATGTAAGACTGAAGCCTTTGCACAGTTTGGCACTCTGAAATGTATTTTGACAGCTGATTACAGGAGATTTTAATTATCAGCAGCTGTGAATCTATGTATTACTGACTCAACACCTTTAGTACAAAATACTGTTGAATACAGACTTCATTATAAAATCTGCAGTTGGTTGTCCCCAAGCAAAGGCAATTGTGTGTATGCTAAATCTGTAACATAGGAAACAGAGTGTAAAACTGAAATGATGCAAAGAATTTTAAGGGTATACGAAAGTAAATCACAGCCATGCCTAAATATTCCCTTTTTAGGTGCCTACCCAAGGCTGTCTCTCAGCTTTAAACTTAAGAGAAACATTGGCTACTTCATTCTGCAGACCTACATGCCTTCCATTCTGATCACTATCCTCTCCTGGGTTTCATTCTGGATTAATTATGATGCTTCAGCTGCAAGAGTTGCTTTAGGTAGGCATTTTTACTCCTATCATGCATTGTGTATTAGTAGAATATATTTTCTTGCTTCTGGTGTAGCGTATAATGCATGATTTGAAAAAAAAATCTCTGTTGGGTTTCTTTGCCTAGCTTGTTAAGCTTTGTATTATCTGATTCAGCATTTAAATCATCACAATTTAAATAAAAATTGAAAGTGATTTCATGTCTGAATTAGCTAACTATGTAATCATTGTAATTGGAATTAGCCTGATTGTCTCAATCAGGTTTTTTTATTGCACTTGTTTTTAGTCTAAAAATAGCATGTATTTTATTTGTTTCTGCTCATGGCAGTCCAGAGCAAACCTACAATACTGTAGTATAGAATATACAGTGCTTTTCCTTTCAGGTGTGAAGTAGATACAATTGTGTCAGGCTGTGCATTTGACTAACCAATCTCCCTTGCCAGGTAGAGGGCGTCCTCTCCATAGTGTTACCTTAAATTCCATAAGCAAAACACTTCTCCTTATAATGCCAAGAACTCTGCTCTTTATATTAATGTATCTTATCAATTTATCCTTTCAGGGTTTGTTTATATTATGCCCCTCGTAATGGTATCTGAGCACACATTGCAAATATAAACGTGAATGGTGCTTGCCAAAAATTAACACAAATTAAGCCCACTCCTGCTGATACTTCCTCCATCCATGGAAATCAGAACTGGAGCCTGTATGGAGGAGTGTGTGACATCATGGTACCATTGAATCCAATGGGAATTTTGCCACTGACTTCAGTGGGGCCAGGATTTCTTCCCAGGAATTCAAATCTAAAGACAGGCAGCAAGAACATTCTAGAGGAAAGCAGTAAGGCAAGATGTAGTGTGTCTATGCTGGCAGCTGATAACCCAGGTAGCTTGGAGAGTCTACAGTTCCCATTAAGAAAGCATATTTGCATGAGACGAGATTACTGTGTATTTGTCTTGAGACAATTACAACTGTAATAAGTTGCACTAACACCACGCTTTTTTAACAAAGAACAAAAATATCTTCCTAACATCCCTGCAGTGCTGGCATTTAAAGATTGAGTTATAATGATAGAAGATTAACATGAATATAATCAATGGAACTGTCTTCCTTTTTCCAGGCATCACAACTGTGCTCACTATGACAACCATCAATACACATCTTCGAGAGACTCTTCCCAAAATTCCCTATGTGAAAGCCATTGACATGTATCTGATGGGATGCTTTGTCTTCGTTTTTATGGCCCTGCTGGAATATGCATTGGTCAACTACATCTTCTTTGGCAGGGGACCCCAACGTCAAAAGAAAGCGGCAGAAAAAGCTGCCAGTGCCAACAATGAGAAGTTGCGAATGGATGTCAATAAGGTAAATTTGAAGTGGGGAATATGTTTTAGCCATTCATAGCAACCACAGCCGATTCACTTCTTCCAAACAGAGCTTAAAAGTATCATTTCTTGTGTAGAACATATCAAGTCAGATTCCTAGAAGCATATCTTAGCTCCACAAAGCATTAAACTTAGCTATCTCAGCAATGCATGCTGCCCTCTAGCTGGAACTATGATTGTTAGAATGTTCTTTTAAACAGGGGCGGCTCCAGGCACCAGCGCTCAAAGCGCGTGCCTGGGGCGGCAAGCCACAGGGGGCGGCAGTCAGGGAGCCTTCGGCGGCATGCCTGCAGGAGGTCCGCCGGTCCTGCAGCTTCGGCGGCAATTCGGCAGTGGGTACGCCAAAGCCGTGGAACTGGCGGACCTCCCGCAGGCATGCCGCCGAATCCGCATTACCAGCCGGACCTTCCGCAGGCACGCTGCCGAAAGCCGCCTGAGTCCCATGCTTGGGGCAGCAAAATACATAGAGCCGCCCCTGCCTACATACTCGGAATAGGCTGAGCTCACAGATGCGTTCTCACTTAAAATGGAGGTAGGAAAGCTTCAAAATAAACCACAAAGATTAACCTGTTCCTTAGAGGCCTTAATGAGCAAATCCAAAATGATGGCTATAAGCTCATGTGTTAGAAAGAACTGCATGAAACCTTGGTAACAAACCCGAAACTTGAACCAGATTCCTAAAACGTTTCAGAGAAACTGAAGTGATGTGATATGGGTTTTTTTTTTTAAGGAAACTATTGAAACTTGGTGGTTTTGCATGTTATCAGCTACAAGTGTCTCAAATATTCTTGGCAAAATGCAAAATGGGTCAGAATTATGGTGTTAGTTTTTTTCTGCATTCAGTTATGAATCTGAAAATGGGCCCATTTGGGGAAGGGAAAGTTGCTAAGATACATGCTTTTTTCAAGTGCATACATTCCTTTTGTGTAATGAAAATGAGGCCATTATTCAAAGTAGCAGTTTCAGTAAAATTTCACATAAAGCAAAATTGGGGGGGCAAGCACCAAATCATGCCAAGCACAAAATGGCAAAAAAGTGTGTAAATCCACAAAACAAAATAAAAATTGTGATTTCTCTCAGAGCTCTAATTTTCAATCAGAGGCCAGATGAAATGTACACATTTCAGCTGTTTTGTTTTTTTTTAATTTGGGGGATTTTTCACTTGTGTCACTCAACATGAAACTCAAAGGGTGCAAATTCAAAACTAGAGGAAAAAGTTTGCATGGATGGAAATGGAGAAGTTTCACACAGCTCTGGGGCGGAATACTTAATATCTGCCTATATTTTTATGCTGATGTACTAAGTGTGGGTGTAGGGAAATGGAAAGGGGGTATCTATTTTTAACAGCAGGCGCTAATAATCCACTATCAGCTGGCACCTAAAAAAACATTCTTTACTGAATGTTTTCAATTGGAGGATTATATTTCATGGCTCAGATTTCATATACTAGCTGTTTTTTTTTTATTTTAATTTTATTTTTTTGTAATATGAGAAAACCATAAGACAACTGCTTTTTATCTAATGGGATTGTAGTATGCAAATGAATTAAGGCAAATGCATGAGAATTGGTATTTACCTTTGATGTTACACTCTTACAACTCATCCCATTCACCCTTCATCATTCCACTGTTCATAATCAAATTCAATTAAAACCAATTTTAAAAAATCACAAGATTTTATTTCACTTGTTTTTTTTTAAACTGGTTTTCCTTTAACAAACAGAACCATGCCCCTCAGAAACCCAACAGGGTATTTTGTGTAAACTTACAATAAAACACTTTTTTTCTTGTTAGAATCTTAGGAAAATCAAAATATATACTGAACACAACACAGAGAATTGTGAATAAAGTTACACATCTTAGGGTTCTATCATCACCATCCAAACCAATTTTGCTCTCAGATGGCTTAATTCAAAACCTACTGAAATCAATGAAAAGATTCAGGCACATAATTACTATGATGTCATCCGAGCTACCGGGTGTAGTTTACATTGTATATCGTTGCAGCTCACAGGTTCCCTTGTGCTATCTTCTGTATAATTATCCCCACACACAGACAGTCACATAATGGCATGACCAATAACTTCATCCAGTGACAAACTGCGCCCATTTGGCTCATCCTGTTAATCTTAAAATTCAGGCACTAACAAGCACATTGATATGGATCATAGTCAGAGATTCTCAGTTTTAATCCTGCATCTCAATGAGTTAAATAACTTCAGTGAGGGTCAAATTCTTTCCTGTGACGGAAATGGGAGGTGTCAGGGAGTCACTTAAAGCTTCCTGATTCTGACCTTTTTTTGCTGGCCCGGAGTTGAAGCAGACTAGGGCCGGCAGGGGAGGGCACCGAGCCCAGCTGCGGGCCCGCTCTCCCCGGCCGGCCGGAGCGCCGGGGGGAGGGCGCCAAGCCCGGCCAGGGCTCCGCTCTCCCCGGCGGCCAGAGCGCCGGGAGGAGGGCGGAGAGCCCGGCCGGGGCTCCGCTCTCCCCGGCGGCCGGAGCGCCGGGGGAGGTTGGCAAGCCCGGCTGTGGCTCCGCTCTCCCTGGCGGCTGGAGCGTCACGGGGAGGGCGGTGAGCCCAGTCGCGGCCCCGCTCTTGGGCCGGAGCGCCGTGCCGCCCCCTCCAGGTGCTGCCCCAAGCACGTGCTTGGTGGGCTGGTGCCTGGAGCCGGCCCTGGGGCCTGCTCTAGTTTATGCCAGGTGGGAGTCAATGGAGTGGAGTGAAGCGGAGCAGAGCTCCACCCTGCCTCTTCCCTCCAAAAATGCACCCCTACACTGGGCAGGGAGGGGGCAATTGATGCAGGAGCTGGCTGGCCAGCTTTCCCTAGCTGAGCTTTTGCCCTTGCCAAGGGAATTTTCAGTTGCCCAGTTACAGCCAGAATCTCTCTTACATCTCTGGAGCAGCACAAAAGTTCTGGATCCTTATTGAAAATCTGGCCCATAAGCTTTAAATTGTCATACAGCTGTACTACTACAAACATCATAGAGAAGTGGGCTAGAAAGAGGATCCATAATCACTGGAAATGTTGCAATTCACCAGGTTGGTAGATTTATATTTTGTAAAACTACCCATTGGTCCAATAAATCTGGAATATATTTCCTCAAGGTTTAACACAGAAACCAGCAGAGGTTTACATTTTTCTTGCTACAACTCCTCTACCCCTAGAGGGAATATTCATCATCACCTCCATCCTTGAGTCCTCCCAGGAGGAATCAGTGGAAAAAATGAACACATCTCCCGCTTGCACAGTTGAACTCCCCTGTAGAGTCCTGCGTGGGACTATTTTTTTAATCCCACTCCCATCCCGCCCTGCAATAACCACTCCCAACCACTCCTGTATTGTTTCTTGCATTTTTATCCTGCTCCCAGCCACAAAAACCTTAGATCCCACAAATCTCACCAGAGAGATGGATTCGCCTATGCTACTAAAAACAAAAAAACCCAGTCAGTTTTTATATAGACAGAAATTTTACCACTAAAAGAATAAAACAAATCTTGCTTAAACCATGTAAAATACTTGAACTCTGGTTATAATAGACATCAAATCTCTTTCTATCCCTCGCTTAAATTTAAGTATTAAAAGTTTTAAAGTGTTTTCCTGCAAATTATCAGTCTTTTTTTTTTTTTTCTGGCCACCCAAACCCACCCGCAAGAAAATATATTGTACGTACTTCTGCTATTATGGCAGCACATCCTGCAGGATCTGTGGGATCCCAGTGTGCTGCAGGGCTCTGCTCCCTTCCAGGCAGCTGTTCCAGGGCAGGCAGAAACATTAGCAGCCTGGCTCCACTTGCTCCTTGATATCCAGGAGTAGAGAGTTCCAGAATCAGTAGAAAGGCACAGGGACTTGTTTTTTATGTCCAGGGCTTCCTGTGAATCCCTTGTGATCTGTGTGGAGGTTGGGGGTTCTGAGAGTCAGAGTATTAGCCTCTGGTTTATGACATTGGACTGAACCCCACCAGCCCTCATCCAGGACCTCCTATGAGCTTGTCCATAAGACAGTGTGTTCTAATCTAATATTTTCATACTATATTCATGTGAAATGCCTTGCATCTATTTATCTTTCAGAATTCAGGTAGGACAGAAACTCAATGTCTGTCTGTCTTTCTTTCTTTTTTTTTTTGGTCCTATAGCCTTTTTGTTTGTTTTGTGTTTTGCAGTATGTAGTTTCAATAATAAAATCAAGGAGAGTTAAAAAGTACACAAGAGCAAGGAAAATTTCACAACAGATTATCTGGAAATATGTAACCATGGACTAGTTAAAAACAAATCCTATATGAAAAACTCTATTTTACTTCATAGCCACTTCAGCTTGGAAAGACCATATAGATGATCAAACCCCACCTTCCTGCAGTATGCAGGAATTTCCCTTTTGAATTTCTCAGGTGTTTTGTGCTCACCTGCCTATATTTGAAAATTGAAGCTTCATCAGCTGACCTCGGCAATTTAGTCCATGTTTTAACTCTTTTAACAACCTTTCTCCTCATGTCAAGTCTCATTGTTTTTCTTGTAAGCAATTTCATACTATTACTTCCCAAGTTTGCCTTCCTGTGCTGAATTCAACAGTTCCCGCTTCCCTTTATTGTGGACACTCAAGTCATTTTCAGATAGTTAACACATTCTTTCTTGACCACTCTTTTCCAGACTGTATAGATATATATTTAATGTTCCCAGTCATACCGTGTGATGTTTCCGCCTACCTTTGTCATCTTGGTAGTATCTTCAATTTATTATCCTTTTCATACTGAAGTGCCCAAAATGATACACAGTCTTGCAAGTGCTGATGTAGTAAGGATGAATAAAGCAGGAGTATTGCTCCTCTGCACCTTGAAGAGAGAATATGACTTATACACCCCAAACTAATATTATATTGGATTTTATTTTCTAACCGTGAACTCCTCTATCTGGCTAAGAATAGCATTAGAGGTCACTAAACCTTTCTTTCCATTTTGTATGGACATTTAGAATTATTTTGTCACAAATGTATAATCTTTCTTTTATTTTAGTGAAAAATCTCATTTTTATTAGTTTGTCCTTATAGTTCCTAAAATGCTTTTGCATTTTTCTATGCCGCCTCTAGGTTTGACCACCATTCCCTATTCTCTACTTTGTCTTCCAGGTCTTTTATAAAGATATTAAACAAAATGGGACCGAATTCCGATCCCTGGACCCCACTGGAAATCTCTCCCCAACTAGACGGACTACCAATTACGATTACTCTCTGTATACGGTTAGATAGCCAGTTTTTGATCCATTTTAATTGTATTTCTGTCCAAGACATCTTGTGTTGGCTCCCCTCCCCTGTGATACTGTATCAAGTGCTTTTCTGAAATCCAGACATAATGTCTACTGCACTCCCTTCATCTACTAATTTTGCAATCATATCAAAATAGACTATGAAATTGGTCTGGCAGAATTTGTTCTTAACCCATGTTTAGCCTCATGATGCTTTTGCTTCTAGATTATTATAATTTTGTTCCCTGTTTGCTTCATTACTTTGCAAAGGATGGATGTGAAGTTTTAAGGGTGGAAACAATAATGGTACCAGGTTGAAACACTTGCATCTTCTGGGACCTCAAGGTCTCCACAGCTTATATAGATATTAGCTGATGATTATTATCTCAATACCCACGTATCCCCCAGAATTCTGGGGCGTAGGTCTGCTTGCCATTAGACTTGGAGGTTCTTCAAGTAACTTTTTGCTAAGTTCTATCTCTTTTTAAGTTGTGGATTTATTCTTACATTGTTGAGCCTAGTAATGTTGTCTTTGCTGTTATTAAATAGGGGTACTAAATGCATTAGTTCTGACATCTTCCATCACTCTCACTGATTTCCTGACTGCTTAGCAGACATTTCATTTTGGATTTGTCTTATCCTTGATGTAGCTTATAGCTCTGTCCCCATTAGTAAGCAATATTTTCTACTGTCTCTGCTTCTCTTCCTTCTCCCATGCAGGACATGTAATCCTGACTAGATACCTCTTGACTTTCTATTTCCAATATAGCTTCTTTTTAGCCCTGAATTTATCCAAGCAGCCTATGGTTTGCCATGCTGAGCTTCCATCATTATGTCCTTCAGAATTGTCAATATTTTCTCTACAAATATTCTCGTTAGTACTCCATCCCACTTGACTCAGACTAACACTTTTAGTGGCTTCTCTGGAGGTATAACAAACCTTGAACACTGAAATGGCAATAATAATGATTAACTAGCAAAACTCCCTCATTGCAACATGACGATTTAATGGATGTTATAGATGGCACAGTGAAGCATATAGTAAACATGCTGGGCTAATTGCAGGACTGTTCTATACCCTCTTCTTCCATAAACTAGTGTTAAGGGCCTTGACAGTAGAAGTTTTGCCTGGGGGAGACTGTGGTGGTGGAAAGCACTGTGAAGTACCTTTCACCAGCAGAGTGGGGAAATGCTACCTCAAAACTGTGAGGCAGCACAGGCTAGGTATGGGCAGTGCAGCAGGGGGATATATTAGCACAGAGTATTTCTGCTACAGCTTTCACAAAGAGACTCTTATTTAACAGAAAGCTAAAGCTGACTCTTTGTATGGAGCACTGAAATGAAAGTGTTTTCCTTAACTTCCCCCAGGAGTGAATATACCTTCCTCACCAGGGCACTACTTGATGCTGGCAGGTACAATGTGTATGTCCGGAAGCCAGCCCCATATGTGCATATGCAGTCACTTTACCTCAGTTTTTCTATTGCGTAAACACAGTTTGCTCATACTGCACTTCATTTTCTAATTACAAATATTTAATTTTTCTTTGCAATCAGTGTTTTTGTTTATTAACATGCTGAAGGGTCCAACACAGTCCAATGCAATAACGTCGGTGGTCCATTGTACATTATGCCACATTATTTCAAGCAAAAATTGTAAAATTTTATTGAAGAACCCTGCTTATTTAAAATCAACATTTTGCTAGTTCAACTCAAAATAATAATTTTAGTTTTTCAATGTTCAAAACACTTTTTTACAATGTGATATGTCACCAACTGTACTGTTCCACAGCTTATACAATTTATTTATATTTAAAGCCCAGACAGTTCCAAAATAGCTTGAAGAACAGGGATGTTTTAACTGAAACAGGTTGTGTACCTACAACATGTGATGACCTAAGGCACACAAATACTTATACTTTACTATACTCAAGGTCCTATTTTATCTTAATGTGAACATTAATACAGTGATTTCCCCCTTGAAGTCTAACACCAAGCCTATTTACATATATTATTAAACATTTTATAAGACCGTTTAAATTGATTCTTTGAGTCAGAAGATTATGTTTTTTAAATGTGAGCTGACTGCTGACATCTCTGTTTAGAAAAGATATTTTGTCTGGACACAACAGCTTTTTTAAATATACTGTGGGGGTTTTTTTAGAACAACGATTCTTTATTCAGTAGTTTCTGTTCTATAAGGTGGCTAAAGTCAGGATGACTGATAGTTACAGTATATTTCTGTTACTCAACCCCAAGTGACAATCTACTAGAATAATCAAATGGAAGATGATGTTCTGCCAAAAAATGGGATAGAAGAAATTCATTCTGGAAATGTTGAAACCCATAATACAATATTCAGATGGAACCATATCTTTTTAGATTTTAGTTACACTAGAAATGTTGCCCTTTGGAGGCAAAGGGATTTTGAGAAACTGTTTCACCAACTAAGCAAATCAGAGCCACCAGAGTTTGGCTGGGGAATAAGACACATATCCCTTGTATGCACACCCCTGGACCATGGGTCTGGATGTGAGGAAAGAGGGGAAGCAGGGGATGCACATTCGCTACTCTCCCTGCCAAGTAGGTAGGTGGGGAGGGTTTGGAGAGTACCATGCCGACTTGCACAGAGAGGCTCTCAGATCTGAACTAGCACAAGGAGGAGAGTATGGTTTAAATGGTGTAGAGCTGGATATGCTAGTGTCTTATCACCTGAGGCTACTCCTTTGCTGGACAAATCACTGATTGTCTGTTTATGTCTGATTTCCAGCCCCGTCACACCACCAGAACAGCATAGAATGACCTAGAGTGGGGGTCAGGATCTTGCCCTAAGTATTAAAGTGGAATAACTATACTCCAAGGTCATTAAGCACAGAGATGAGAGAAATAAAGTGGAAGCAGGTTTTACTTTAGATGAAGGGAGGCTGTATTGAGGAGGAATGGAGAATGGCATGGCCATATGAATAGTGTAGAGACTGTGCAGTATAGAAGGGTTGAGGCAGAGGCCTCTTACAATGCGGTCAGATTCTTTCATCCTTATTCTCACTGAACAATACTTTATTCCTGTGCAGTGCTATTGAAATATTTGGGGCTACTTGTAGAGTAGAGTCTATTCAACATGAGTAAGGATGGCAAAATCTGGCCCACAAACATCAAGAGCCTAGGAAAACAAGATGAGTTTTAAAACAAATGCACAATCAATTACTAGAACTGAACCATGCAGTATTCTATTACATCACCACTTTCAGGGGCCTAAAAAGTTCCATTTAATATCTGCTATATCACACATGCCCCTTTGCTCTGTGCTTTGGGGGGCATTCAGCAATAACAACACTCTGCTAAATTTTCAGCTAAACCATTTTTTACTACCTTATAAAGATGAGTGTTTTGTTTCTGTTTTGTTTACACTACTACTAAATCTGTATTGGGAGTTATTCTTGATGCCGAGCCTGAGGCTATCCTCCTTGCTGAATCAGATTATGAGATCTGTCATAAAAATGGACAGTGATAATAAAAGCACCATAAACAGAAAAGCCCAGTATTGACCCCACATCTTTCATCCTAAATTTGCCATTCACACATCACAGAAGAACACCTGAAAACCAAATAAAATATAAAAAAAAGTAAACCCTCTGCCCCATTAGCATTATCTAGGAGTTTGATATGAATGCAATTTGAGAAAGTTCCCATCTTAGCCTGTGGCCTTTTACAGAAGTGATCAGAAGGTGACTTATCTCTACAGTGCATAGTGATATTCCAAATGACATCAGAATAAAGGTCAAGTCAGCCATGTGGGGTTTTCTGTCTGGGACTGTGATTCTCACAATGCCACCATCTTTAATTCATGTAAGAACAGTGTGCACACACTCTGCTTGTTTAAGGCACATCAGGCTACTTGCATCATCTAAGAACCTGTCATCCAACACTTACCGGCGGTAAGCAATCTGTCTTCTGGGATCGATCCCCGAAGTGCTCGCCGTCGACGCCGGTACTCCTGCTCGGTGAGAGGAGTACGCGGCATCGACGGGGGAGCCTGCCTGCCACGTCTGGACCCGCGGTAAGTTCAAACTAAGGTACTTCGACTTCAGCTACGTTATTCACATAGCTGAAGTTGCGTATCTTAGTTCGAAGTGGGGGGTTAGTGTGGACCAGGCCTGAGAGGGGACATGATAATAGTACTTCTTCAAGTGATTGCTCATGCCTATTCAACTTAGGTGTGTGTGCTCGCCCCACCCTCAGTTCCTTCTTGCCACCAGTGATGGTTCTGGAACTGTTGCTGCTTCAGCTAGTGCTGTAGCTCCTCGTTCGCTAGTTATCTCCTGTATTATATTGTATATAGTTTTCTATTAGTGTTTATAAATCCCATAGCTATAGTTAGAGAATTTGTAGGTCCCATATGGGACTTTGCCTCAGGACAGGGCATGCCCCGATCCCCAGGATTTAAGCCCTGTGATCGCTGCAAGAGGCCCATGCCCATTAGTGATCCACACAGCAGTTGTCTGCGTTGCATGGGCAAAGGACATAGTAGTGAGAAGTGCAAAATTTGCAAGTCATTCAAGCCAAGGACTAAGAAGCAGCGTTTAAGAGCTTTCCTTATGGAGTCAGCCTTCACCCCGGCACTGGAGCAATGCTCTGACTTGGTGCCGAGTATCGTGACCTCAGTACCCAGCGCCCCCCGGCCGGCACCCGTCCCCATCCGTGGCTCCGACGAAGAAACCCAAGAAAGCAGGATGAGGCCAGTCTCCAACCTCCTGCAAGGGCAAGGATAAGATTGGGTGTGAGCTAGGTCCCATGCTGGGCAAGTCTTCATCCACACTGGGATTTCGGGCCCAAGCTCCGTTGGAGCGATATAGCCCAACCCGCTCCCAGCTGGCTACCCCAGATAGCAGCAGAGGCCTCCATCAACTCCGGGTGCTGTCCACGCCGGAGGCCTGCAGGCGGCGCAGGAGATCATGTCCCTTCCAGTGCCGCCCGCACCAGCCCCTGAGGTTCCCTAGTCACGGGGTAAACCTGCGTTCGGACCACTTCGGTCCCCACCTCAGTGACACCCTTCCCTGTCGTGGGGGAAGTCCTGCCAGCGCTCGCCCTCCTGTAGCCACCACACATCTGACCGCAATAGGCAGACACAGCACAGCCCCATTTGGTCCCTGACCTTGCACACGGGCAGAGAGGCTTGAGGCTCAGCTCGCCGGCCACCGGGCCCAGACCATTGGAGGCACGCGCCCCCCAGCAGGAGTCTGGTCCTGGCATGCGGCATCCCTGAGACTGCGGTACTGCTCCAGGGACCTCTGAAGGGTACTGCTTGGGAGTCACCTAAGTTGAATGGACATGAGCAATCATTCGAAGAAGAAAAGACAATTATTTTTCTGTAACTGGTGTTCTTCGAGATGTGTTGCTCATATTCATTCCACAACCCACCCTCCTTCCCCAGTGTCAGAGTTTCCAGCAAGAAGGAACTGAGGGTGGGGAGAACTGGCTGTGCCCTGTATACCACAGCATGTGCGCACCACTCCAGGGGGCTCTTGAGCCAGTCCTCTACGGATACTGCTGAGGGAAAAACTTCCGGCACTGGTGCATATGGCGAGCACACACCTAAGCTGAATGGACATGAGCAACACAGTTATTGAAAAGGTAACTGTCTTTTTTTCAAGTACAAAAAAGGTTGTTACAAGGAGGAGGGAGAAAATTGTTCTCCTTAACCTCTGAGGAAAGGACAAGAAGCAGTGGGCTTAAATTGAAGCAAAGGCAGTTTAGATTGGACATTAGGAAAAACTTCCTAACTGTCAGGGTAGTTAAACACTGGAATAAATTGCCTGGGGAGGTTGTGGAATGTCCATTATTGGAGATTTTTATGAGCAGGGTAGACAAACACCTGTCAGGTGTTCTAGATAATATTTAGTCCTGCCATGAGTGCAGGGAACTGGACTAGATGACCTCTCAAGGTCCCTTCCAGTCCTACAATTCTATGATTCTTGGATTTTCAGTAGTGGAAAGTACTGATTCTCAGGAGGGCCTTAATGTGCACTCACACTGCAATATTCCATGTAGACATATTCTGCATGTGTATTATTATTATTAATTATTTGTATTATTGTAACATCTAGGTGTTCCAGTCAGGGCCAGATTTCCAATTAGGCACAGTAGGCGCGTGCCTAGGGGCGGCGGCATTCTAGAGGCGCCTAAAAGTTAAAAGTGGGTTAAAGTTTCATTTTTTACAGAAAACACGAAGGTCAGCTGTACGCCGGGGGGCACTAAAGATGCTGTGCCTAGGGGCATGTAAGTTGTAAATCCAGCGGACCCCATTGTGCTAAGTGATGTACAAACATAGAACAAAAAGACGGTCCTTGGTCCAAAGTTATATTATATTAAATGGGAGGGGGTAAAAAAACAACCCTGTGCTATAAAGGTTAAATTCACCCAGAAGCTTAAAGTTGCCAGACATTCTTCTGGGCACTGCTGCACCTTTTTTTTTTTTTTTTGTTGGCTCACACAGAATTCTTTAAATGGACAGAAAAAAACTGGAAGCAGGTTCCTGAGTGAGAGTCCCCAGGCTAGAGCGGGAGTAGGCTGAAAAGTTATTTTTTTTAACTCTTTATTTTATTTCTCCTTTATTTCCTTTATTTCTTACTTTCCAGTTTTAAATATATTATCCTGAAATCAGCCTCAGTCTGAAACAGGACAAACAACTACATTAATGCAGCATTAAGGTCAGGACTGGCTCCAGGGTTTTTGCCACCCCAAGCGGCGGGGGGGGAAAAAAAAGCCACGATCGCAATTGCGATCAGCAGCATTCCAGCGGCAGCTCCACTGCACTGCTTTCTTCTTCGGCGGGAATTCAGCGGCAGGTGCTTCCCTCCGAGAGGGACCCGCCGCTGAATTGCCGCCGAACAGCCCGACGTGCCGCCCCTTCCCCTTGGCCACCCCAAACACCTGCTTGCTGGGCTCGTGCCTGGAGCCAGCCCTGATTAAGGTTACCTGTTATATTGAAACACAAAGGGCCAGATCATCCTCAGTCTCTGCTCAGTCCCTACCATCTGCCTTGAAAAGTCACTGGATGTGACTTTTTTCACTGATATATCCATAAGGATTTCTTCAAGGAGATTACCTTGCAACATGCAGTCAGAATGGAGGCAGAAGGAGTATGCTTTACCTTCCTCTCTCCCAGTAAATATGGAGGGGCCTACTCACAAACCTGATGGGTCCAGAGTCCCTCCACACAAAGGCCCTCTACTCCCACACTGGCTCTGACCCCAAAATGGACTTCAGCTCCTTAACTGCCAGAGACTTCACAGCCACAGCTGCCTTCAGTCTCCACTGGGGGAAACTACAGAAAAGCTATTTTTCCGGGTAACATTGTTTCTGACTCACCCTCTGACCATTCACTCCTCCATTATCTCTGCTTCCTGCAGGGCTAGAAGCAGGAAACATTACCTTTAGAAATGAGAGAATTTTCCTTGCTTCTTGCTCCATAAAGTTCTGAGATATCAGACAATAGAGGTGTAGAACTTTTAAGCGTGGCAGCATGGCTCCCTCTGAGCCCTGTAGACTAGGACTCATGGTAACTAAAGCACATGGCTTTACAGCCAGAGGGCTACAAAAGAAAATTCCAAAAGCCAAATAATTTAAAAAACACTTGTAAAATAGGTTGTTGTAACATGATATATACCAAATATATAGTGTGATGTGGCATAACAATTTTATCAGCACTCATTTGGGATGACCTGAATAACTCATGTGTTTGGTCAGTTGCGACCTGAAAATATTGACACCCCTTATATAATAATTGAGTGTGACAGTTGCCTAATAAACTGTTAGTCATTTTACACTTTTTTCCAAGACATAACATTTTTGTTTGATTTGCTGGGATTAAACCCAATATGTTCTTAAAATACCTGGAGTGAAGATGTTGCTATAGAGTCCTATGTTACACGTGCTCTGTATGGGTGTGTGTGCGCGTGTGTGCATGCAAGCAGATGTTTTCAATACATTGTCATTTATAGATATACAATATAGACATGCACATACACACAAGAGCTGGTAAATAAACAGAAGAAAATTTCCACCAAAAATAATTTTTCCCACCCTATTTTTTGTTGATAATTTGAAGTTTCTGGAATTTACAGAGTGGCTATATACATTAGTGTGTGTGTGTTATAGCTAATCTGGACATAAAAAAAATCAAATTTCCAAGTGAAAATGGCAAAAAGGGGCAAAACAATGTATTCCCTTTCTTTACCAACTGTAGAATGAGTGTACGTATAAATCTAATTATATAATGTACTTGGATATTTCCCCCAAACGTGCCCTAAAACTAGAATATCAAGGTACAAGTAAGCCACACATTATTGTTCTAATTCTAACAAATTAAATGATAGAGGAGCTTTTCTAATTACTTTACAACAGAGCACTGCTAATTTTAATGATGCCAAACAATCAGTGAAGCCCACAGCCACAGCCAATTTTTCAGACCTTGAAATCACTTCTTTACTCATTTTCTTTCATTTGTGTTTACAAATACATTTCTAGCCCCTTTGTTGTGAAGATAACCTTCAAAAATATAAACATTTTCCTTTGGCTAGAAATTTGCAAATAATACTCCATAATAATCCTGAATGAAATTCTGGCCATGTTGTAGTCAAGAGAAATGTCACCACATTTCTTATTCACAGTCTTTTCCACTGCTTCTTAAGTCCAGTGACACCTGTGCCTCCCTTAAGCTTTGAGTAGAGCACCAAAGAATCATAATTCTGACACTCTCCAAAATCCTGAAGTTAAACCTGCATCCAAGTAATTATATCATATGAAGATGAATGGAACATGCCATGCAATCTTCTCTCCAGTTTCTTATCTTCCAAGTTGTGATTAAACATCTCCAGGTGCCTGAGTGCTTGCCACATAAGGCTTCATATATTTGACTTGGCTTCATGGAGGAAAAATAATTTGTCTACATTTTACAGCAGTTTGTTTTGAAAATGGTCTAGATATGCCAAAACTTATCAGCATTATATTGACTGTCTAGCTTGTGTATCAAAAACACAACTATTTCCAAATGATGGCGTAAGATCTGTGTGTCTGTCTTTTCAAATTGCTACCACCAGTTAACAATCAATATTTCCAGCATAGTTGGCTTTTCAGAAAACATTCAAAGAGCTGCAATAGAGAATTTGATGTTATAAATGTTTGGAGATAAGCCATTTGGCGCTCTTTCTATAGTGGCTTTTGATGCATGTTCCTTATGTTGAGGTACTTCATAAGCTTAATTAATATTAAGATCCCACTCCCGTAGACACTACTGAGAGTAAGTCTGTGAGAGTTTTGCCTTATGTACAGAAACATTTTCATATGCAAGACAAAACAAATGTCTTTAAGATACTGAAAACATACATGACACATTTTTGCACATGCTTCCTGTTCGTCAGCTTGTTTCTGTCTTAGTTAGGTCATAACCCACACAGCTAATCATCATCTGAAATGTTGCTCAGCCCCTCCTCTCCAGGCTTACATTATAAATTATAATTCATTTCTTTTTAAAGGAAATAAATTTCTTGCTCTTAAATTATTATCTAGAGTAACGTTGTGTTCCGTTAATCTGCTACTTTAAAATGAACTGCAAAGATTTCCCTCGCAACAAAAGCAGTTTTGTATGATCCTCCCAAAAGGTAAACATATGTAAATGTGATTAGAATAAGATGTGTGATAATGACCTCCCAAAAAGAGTGAGAATGACCGCACCACACCTGAAGTGGGGGGAACTTTGTCTGGGCTTCCCGAAGGAAGGCAGCAGTGCTTTATGGCGGAGGGGGGAAAGAGGGTCAAACTGCTGCAAAAGGTGAGCAGTGGTCAGATTTGTGGCGCTAACTCACCCCCTAGGAATCTGAAGTCGGAAGGCATAAAGGTGCAAGCCCATGGCGTTGGAAGCCCCTTTTCCACGCAGCAGGCAAGGCGGAAGCCCCCCTCCCTTCCCTGAGAGGTGGCTAATATCAGATTGGGTTAGGACCTGCTGTGGGCATTGTGCTAGTCACTCCTTTTTAGAGGGGCTGGGAAGGAATTTTTCCTTAACCACCAGATTGGCCTCTGTGGAGTGAGGTTTTTTGCCTTCCCCACAGTGGGTGTCAGGAAGGACCTTTTCTGATAAGAAGAAAAGGTGGTAGGCTATATGTCACAACTTAATTTGTAAGTGTGGGGTGGATGTCCAGTGCAGGTACTCCATAGGGAGAGCATCCAGTGAACAGATGAATGGCCTAGTAAAGGATTTAAAATCCCTTATCTTCACTACTTCCTACATTTCTCAAAATTTTTAAATTTTTATAGTTTTACTGAAAATGTACATTATTTTGAAATTTTCAAATTTTCAGTCAGCTCTACTAAAAAACTTCCTTATATATTACTTCAGGAAAAGGTTTGTTTCCTCCCTCCCCTAGGACACAAAAAGTGTCCCATTTAAAAAAAAAATCAGATAGTTCAGACAGGTCCAATTTTAAATTTCAGAACCTTCAGATTAGTTTCCAATCATGAAAAAAGTGTTTATGCTGTATGCACATTTGAGCAAATTTGGTTCACAGTTTTTTTGTTTGCTTTAAGCTACAACTAGTACAGGTTAGAATGAAATGTTTTTTTCCACTTCAATTATAGTGGTTTGTGATGTCATATTTTTACAGATGTCCCTTTTTGTCTCCACTCAGATTTTTTAAAGAGGTGGTGATTGCCTTAAATACAATCAATGAAGTTCAATTACATTTTTCAAAGGCATACTTTTTCTTTTCTTTTTTTTTAGGTTTCTAAATTGCAGTGTAGCTTAAATAATGTGTTTCTGGTAATAACGGGTATTTAACTTGCCAGATATCATTACAGAGATAAAAAAGGTCTGTTTGTTATGTGTGTGTAAGCTTATTCCTTTGGGATAGCTGAAATACATTCACTATTGTTTTCCTATATATCAGTTCATTCCTGTGTTGTCTTACCTGCTTTGTCTTGTAAAATTCCTTCCTTCTCCTAATGAATCCTTCTTCCTTCCCCTGAGGATTCATAATAGCTAACAACTATTACATACATTACTACTGTAGATTTAGGGGTGAGGAGCTTAATATTAATGTAATATTTTAAACCCTGATTCAGGAAAGCACTTAAGTCTATGCTTAACTTTAAGAATGTGCTTAAGACCCATTAAAATTAAGCATCTGCTTCAGTGCTATCCTGAATTGGGATGGTTCCCTGATTCAGGGACTTAGTTGCGGGTTACAGTCAACTAAAGTTGCTATAAGGAAATGGAAATTGAATACACAATTTAAAGATTTTGTTTATTCCTAGTCCCTCCCATTTTGCTAGGGGATAAGGTAGGGCTAAACTTTCCTTGTCTAAAAGTAGAGAGGGAGAAATTGTTTCTATAGAGACTGCTCCTCATCCTTCTCTCCACTGGCTGGTTCAGGTGCCTGTGTCCATTTGCTCCTGGAAATAGGTAAGGATAACTGGTATTACAAAATGGCTGCTGTAAACTAGAGTCGAGGGACCAAGACTGGATATAAGGAGACCAAGAATCACATTTCTGGCCTTTCCCAACAGTGTCCTCCACATTGTAAGCCATGGAGCAAATTCAGCTTTTGATTCAAAATCCTTTGAAATTAATGAGTATTTCCATGGACCTCAGTGGGCTTTGGCTCAAACCCTGAGGGAACATAGAGACAGGTCCAGACTGTGGATGTCGTGGAGTTTGCTGAATTTTTTTTTTAACCCCCATTGTCATGCCCAAAGATTCCCCCTTTTCCTCTTCTGTGCTGCATAACTGTTGCAGAATAAAAGTCCTCACGTCCTGGAATGCTGTGAATGTACAGTGGATATTAAAAACCATATACGTTTTTTTGTTTCTGGTGCATGGCCATTTTGTATGTTCAGGATACTGAAGCATTTATGACAGATTATGCTCTCAGATGGATACATTCACAGCTCCCACTGAAATCCATAAAAGCATCACACATCTGAGGGTGAAATTAGGCCCTGGGAATTTTGTTGCAAGTAATTAGAGATGTGTAAAGCTCAGCAGTCTTGGTTCACATTGGTTTTTTTTTCAGTTTGTTTTCTAAGTTTCCTATCTGTGTGAGTTAAACTCCCTTGATTTACTTTGAGTTTTAGGGTTTAGATAAACCCAAGAACCTGAAGGACTCTGCAGAGTTTTGTTGAATTTCGACCTTGGCCTGAAATCAAAGTCACCTGAAATCATAACTCAGCCCATGTTTGCTCACAACTCACCTCAGGTTAACTGCAGAGTCTGTGAACTTCACTCACATTTCAAGTTGTTACAAAATCTGAACCCATGTGAGCTTTGCTTTGTGTCAGGTTTCTTTCTGAACAATTCCTACAGCTCTGAAAGTAAATCCCTCTTTCTTCTATGGAGGCACAAAAGCACATGTGCATGTTTAGTGGCACAGTTCCATTTTTGGAGATTTTGAAATATTAACCATGCATTTTGAAGTGCATACATGTTTAGTTTTAATAACACATTTACCACTCCAGAACAGCTACATATAGTTGGGCTGCCATTTGTAAACCATTACATTTTTTTAATATTTTCTAGAGTGAAATTAGAGAGACTAATACAGAAACTTCCCCAACAATGTATACAGAGACTTCCTCCATAGTGTATCCGTTCCTTCTTACAAACCTTATCCCTTATAGCCAGTGCAATTCCTGTAGATAAGAGTCAAGTAGTTTTTCTTTCTAGAGGGATTATTTTATGTCCTTTGGCATTTCACGTATGTGAGCCTTTCCAAGGCATGTTTCCTTCAATTCCAGTCTAGAGAGTTGATTCTAAGTTATTTGCTCACAGTACATGTAAATGATGAGGCCCAATAGTACAGTTTAAGCTTCTGAACAAATTCCGAAGAAGTGGGCTGTAGTCCACGAAAGCTTATGCTCTAATAAATTTGTTAGTCTCTAAGGTGCCACAAGTACTCCTGTTCTTCTTTTTGAACAAATTAGGTAATTTTGCTTTTTCTGTCCTGGCAGAGTGGACCAATTTTGCTTTGGCAAATATGGCAGGGGTTAACCATTGAACCATAACCTAATGAAATTGTGAATTATTTCTATGCATTTCTCACCTATGTTCTTGTTTCACCCAGATTTCACAGAAATACCAGCCATCATGTCTTTCTTATACATTTCTTCTGTACCACTCTGTGTTTAAAATGAGCAATCAATATCTGCAAGTATCTATACTATATAGATTAAACAAGAATTTTGTTTAAATACCAGAAAGTAAAGATGTCAGTGATATTATGTGTTTTGAATAGCTAAGTTATCCATTACAAATATACCTTCTGAATAAATGTTGAACACAGCAGGAGATAATACTCCAAAACCAAGATACTGATTCCCTACCAGCATCTAGAGAGAAGAGTGATTGTTTGTGGAAGTGAATCCTCCTACATTCATTCTCATGTGTATATAAGTTTAGAAGTTGTACATTTAAGATATTGTACATTGGATGATTAATAAGTGTAACAGGAATTCCTTTAGATAGCCATCATTTTGGAGTTTCTGTATAGCAGGGAGAACATACAATGGTAACATTTAAACACTCTTCTCTGTGTATTTCTTTTGTTTGGGAGGCCATCAGAAAAGATCAGCAACCCTCTTATAGGGCTCCAGGGTCATTTTTTTCTCACATCAACCTGGACCTATGAATACCATTTAGGCCATTTATTTTGCCATCCTCCTTATTAGACTGGTGATGAAAACTCTTGCATGTGTGCTGTGCTCTAGGCACCACTTTTCCACTTCTGAATTCACCTTTTATTTCCATAGTTCTTATTGCTACTTTTTTCATCATATTCCCATCCTCCCTTCTTCCCTTCCTCCTCCCCTGGGAATTTCTCCATTATGTTTGAACTCTGTTGTTCACCATAAGGAGTCCTGTTGTATGGTTGAACAACCATTCAGCACCAAAAGATTTTTTTAACCTTCTCCTACCACCTTTGAAACCACTTGTGTGCCCACTTCCCCCCAAAAATAATTTCTATGATTCTTTTCATATCATCATATCTTCCTGGGTCAGAATGACCACTCGGAAAAAATACATTTACATCACTAATTTGTTACCTACAGTGGCAGGGCCAAGGCAGTAATAGCATCTCTAAAGCCAGAATATACTTATGCTGGTTGTTGGCTTAGAGGGCCCTGTACCTTTAATTAAAAATGCATATCCTATTAATACCCTATAGTGCATTAATTTTTACTGAAAGATAACAGCTACCTTATCTCTAAGGAAACTGGTCTTGATTTTATTAACTTACAGGACAGAAGAATAATTGGCACATATCATTGTCCAGAAATGTATTCAACAAAGGTATCTTTCATTGTTTTTTAAATGTTTTTATCCTTAGAGACTTAAAATTGAGGTCCTGACCATTTATGGTCATTAAAGATCCCATGGCACTTTTTGTAAGAGTAGATACCCCACAACCCCACGCCTCCTGGCCAAATTTCAATTTGTGTAATTATGTTCTGCTTATTTGACCTTCCCACCACCACCCACCCACCCCATAGTTTCGATTGGCTACAGCATTCTTCATTTCCTGTATTAAAATAAAGTGTGTTGTTCTGCACTGATAGACAGTCACCACATTTCACCTGACAGGTGATTGCATTTCACTGGCTTGTGAAGTGATTCTTCTTTCTAAAGATTGTAAAGCGCTTTGGGATCCTGCTGTGTACAGTAAACATGATTCATTATCATTCTATCTCAAACATCAATTTAGTAACAAAAATACCTGTACATTTTATTTAGGGCTGGGCGAACCTGGTAAGTTCAAATGACACTCCTCACTCTAATCTCACAGTGAACCTTTTTTGAGGTTCAAAAGTTAGGTTGATTTTTTTTCATTTTTTTTTCGTTTTCACATCCCTCTATGCTTCCTGGATTGGAAGTGAAAGATCTGAAATACCGTGAAAAATACTATTCTTGTGAGATGTTCAAACAAATGTTCCAGGTGTGGGAAGGTCAGATTAGTTCTGGAGACGCATGTGAACTTTTGTGTGCTTATCTGAGCAGTCAACCATTTGGAGGTTCGCCCAACACTAATTTACTGTATTCGGGGTTACTTCCATTTTCCTTCAGAAAAGTTGTTGAGGTTTTGCAAAACCTCCTCTCCAGCTTTCATGTTGTTAGACAAACGTGATATGTGCAGAAGAAGACCCCTATCCCCAGAGACTAGTTTAGAATTTTAAATAAATAAAGGCTCTAAAACAAAATATATTCTCGCACCTACTTCCTTTCTGTTTAGTGATACTAATCCACTATCTGCTGCCTATATACACATATATATATCAGGTATATGCAGCAGCTTGCTCTGCTGCCATATTTGCTAGGTGCACGCTAACATTTCAGTGATCTTAATGACATATCAACAGCAGCCATACAAGATGCAGTGCAAAAGAAATAGATAGTTAAGTGGAGAAAAGTTCTTAGCTGTTTACTGTAGCATGTCTAGTTCCAAGTCTATTTGACTATAATAAAACTTTTCCTGTGTTTGTATTTTCAAACAAAGTATATTCTATAATGTTCTTTAAAGAACACCTTGTGGGCTGATATCAGTGCGAGCCAGAGGGTAGATAAACTGTTCAGATTCAGTTCAGTCTCAAAGCACTTCAGCTGTGGCCAAATTTGGTTAAACCAAAGTCATTCTTATGGTAGATTCTTATCAATGTACAGCTGTCTATCTTCCTTTTAAAGCCAAAGTAATAGGCCTGACCTTTGTTAAACCTCTTGAGTGAAATCCTGGCCCTATTGGGGTGAATGACAAATCTCCCATTGATTTCAGTAGGGCCAGATTTTCACTCCTCATATCTGGATTAGACAATATGGAAAAAGAAACTTTCAAAGGAGCTTGTAACTCATAATTTGTCCTAATTAATTATCTAATATTTTCCGTTAGTTAACCTCAGTATTTCCATAATTCAAAATATTTCTTATGATAACTACATGGGGAATTGCAGGGAAAAGTACAGGTATTTAGGTAAGCTTATGTATTTTTTTTTTAAATGGAAAAGTATTAAGGTCCACTGTTGCACTCCTGATTTAAACTAGAGTAGAATTTAGTCCCATATCTTTGAATGCCCTGACTTTTGAGTACTCAGGCTTTTAATCATAACATTGCATTAATGCTTTTTTCACTGAATACTTTTTTAATTGAATATCCTTGTTTGAGTTATTAATTTTTTTTAAAAGTTAGTAACCGCATTTGAAACAAATGTGCAATTACATTTAATGTGATTACACTCCGAAATAAATGCATTTTTCTTGCCTCTAAAATTCAGCCCTGTGTTATTGCCAGTGCTATGATCTGATGAGATGACCCAACATGCTCTGTGCATGATCTTCATAAGCATTGGAGAGTGGAGACTGCCTATAGGTATAACATAGAGTATGTCTGTATTTTCTCTCCTAGTAGCCAGTAGTTGTGTTAGAATTTCAAGATTTCTTATATGATCTTCTTACAAAACTGCTGAATATCTTGGGGGAGGAAATCATGTTTGCTTTATCCTCATAGGCATGCTCCAGCATTCATGTATAGCAGTACTGAATTCACCTATGTTGTGCACATTTGGAGGTTTTGCTAAAACAGAGGCTGCATTTCGTGGAAGTAGAAAACAAAACAAAACAAAAACTCCTAGCACTATATTAAACCCAGATATGTGTGCACAAGGGCAGTACCATACTTTTTCAAGATGAATGGAGGTTTGTGCTAGGTATGTGAGATTAGGATATGGCCACTGACTCTGGGTCATAACTGTGTATTTCCTCTGCTCACAAAATCTGGGATCCAGCAAATATAATCTGTTCAGATGTACAGGACAGGCCTTATTACTCTTACCATTTACAAAAGAATGACAGTAAAAACGGTAATGGTTGTATTTAAAGGACAGGAGTAGAAGTTTTTTAGATAGGCATCCAGTGGATTGGTATTGTTAGGTCCAACCTTTGTCAGTGTGGTCTCAGTTTACAACTGATTGGGCTTTTCTTTCCCCCATGCTAAAGCTGCCTTCTTATATCTTACAGATGGATCCACATGAAAACATTTTGTTGAGCACACTTGAAATTAAAAATGAGATGGCCGCCTCCGAGGCTGTTATGGGGCTTGGGGACCCTAGAAGCACTATGCTGGCCTACGATACTTCAAGCATCCAGTACCGGAAAGCTGGCTTGCCCAGACACAGCTTTGGTCGCAATGCCCTGGAGCGACATGTGGCACAAAAGAAAAGTAGGCTACGGAGACGTGCCTCTCAACTGAAAATTAACATCCCTGACTTGACTGATGTAAATGCCATAGATCGATGGTCACGCATATTCTTCCCTGTTGTTTTTTCCTTCTTCAATATTGTCTATTGGCTTTACTATGTGAACTAAAAAACAAAGCCACACAGAAAGCAAGAACTGGATTTCTCTTCAATTTGGTTGTACAGCCAAAAGTGGGACTTAGAAAAATTCTATTCAGGACAAAAGTTACTTTAAAACACCTTAGTTGCTGGCCCACTCTACGGTCTGTTTTATAATGTTTCGGTTGCTTCTGCTAAGTCATAAACACATTCTTAGTTACAGTAGAAACCGGTTCCCCCTTTTAAAAATGTGGGTATATATGAAGAGTGAAGGCAAAATTCCATTCAGTCATTTTTTTTCAACACTCATATCTGAGTTTAAACCTTAAACTATAAAAAAGGGAAATTTGGGAGACAGGTTTGAGTTTTAACAACAGAATGTGCCATTTCTTTGTGAAATTGCACATCAAGTACATATGCATCTATACTTGATTAAAGAGTGTACTAAGATGCTATCATGCTTATGAAACATATACATTACCTTCTAAATGTGTAAACTTGAAAATAAGTAGTGCCTATCATCTCACCCTCATGATGATGATGGTCAACGATTTCTGAGCAGTAGTCAGGTAATTGCTATTTTTTATTGAAAGACTAAACCTTTGACTGATATTATGAGCGGGTCAGGAGTTTGCACAGAAACTTAAGCAAGTAACACTAGTTTTGGTTTGGATTTTAAAGAGTTGGCATAAGGTCATAGTCACAATTCATTGTACTTTTGATATGTGGGGGAATGTGGAAATCAGATTTAGAGATGGACCAACCTGTCATGGCCTAAATGGTGGACATGTTGATATGCTCAGTTCCTGGGAGATGGAGTCATTTGTCCAAAGTGCCAAATGTTGATTGGCCAAATAATAACTTTACAGATGGCTAATGGAAACCATTGGTGCCCTGCTCTTTTAGGATAGAAAAAGGGATACAAGTGGCAACCATTCAAGATTGCGCCCCAGAGAAAAGGAAGGCTAGAATTATATTGTACAAATGAATGTTGTCAGTCATAGTCCCTGTATTAGTCCAAAAGATTCATATGGAATTTTCTTTCAGGTTTGTAGGCTTCCGTGCTTTTCACCTGAGAATGCTTTTATATTTAGCATCTAACATCCAATTTAAAGAGAGTTATTGAGAGAGCAGACAGTTACAGGAATTAATATCTTAGCTGTTTCAAGAATTCAGATTTCAGAAAGTCTCCAGTTTTATAACTTCAATAGAAAATTTACGGATAGGATATTTTCTCCAGCCGGACTAGACAATGCCATGCATTGGTTTTTTTTTAATTTAATAAGATATTATAAAGGGAATGATTTGGTAGGCATGCCTTTAAGTGATTAACTAAGCTTTTCAGTATTTCCTGCTTTAGAAGGTCTAATGGCTTCCTTTAAAAACTGGCAAAAGTCAATTTTGCCTTAGAAAATATGGGAGTTTTTTATTTTAAAAAAAATAGTATCCTCTTGTTTTTCCTTCCGTGTAATTTTATTTTTTTTTATAGAAGAACTATTCCTAAAGGACAAGGCAAGGTAGAAAATGTGCTCATTTAATGAAAAATAAAAATTGACAACTGTGGTAAGAAAAAAGCACCAACTTCTAATGACTTCTACAGAATTATTCGGTCTACTGTTCGACGAAAAATGGTTATGATAGCAGCAGCCACATCCTGTTTTAACTATGCTACCTCTCAGCTATATACACATTTCTTAAAAGAACCACAAATTCCAGCATGCTCTGAATAATAGTATTTCTGATATAGTTGAGGAAAATTTACAGCTATGTTTTCCCTATTTAAGGATTCAATTGCCAGTCCTTTTAAGAATGATTCCTTAACGTTTTTCATAAAAAGCAGATTTTTTTCTCTTTCCTTTAAAAAAGTAGTAGCTCGTGGAAATTTCTGTGGAGGGGGCTTAGGGGAGACAAATGATTAGCGGAAAACAGCCTTGAGAATTAATAGGCCGAGTTTACACCATTATTTTTTACTTCTCTGCCACATTACCATGGGCTTCTGCTTCAGAAAGAGAGAAAAAACAGCTTTGAATGTTATTGGGAAAGAACCTGAAAATTAGATGCACTGAGTACCCCAACTCCCTTTTTTAGGGGAATTGTGGGTACTCAGAACTGCCTCAATGGTCAAACCCTGAACTGCATATATCAAGCTTTTGACTATGTGATTAGCCTTTCCATGGCGTTCACACATGAGTTCGCAGTGCATTTCACAAACCAGAACAATGTGCTTTTGTAGATGCATTTGAAGTTTGAACTTCTATGAATCATGCATGCAAACTCATCCTAACTTCTCGGGAAAGGATCCACACCACAAATTGGTAACAATCTTAGAAGTCTATTTTTTACATATGGCACCCTTTGTGATAACCTAATGCTGTCTTATACTCACAGTCTTCATTCAATGCACTAAGAGCCTTTAACACTTGTGTTTCACAGAAGCATAATTTAAATACAGGGAGCACAGTGCACACACATGGTAGATATGCCTCAAATATAAAACCTAATAGAGAGTATGTTTACTCTCTGCATTGGTTTAGCAGGTCAGCTGTAGTCAAAACCAGGGAGATCAGATCCTAGTACTGCATATTAATTTATCTGAAGTTATAGTACAAGCCATAATACTCTCCAATGTTGCTATTTGTTGGGTAAAAAAAAATGTCTGGTTTCTGCTCAGGTGTCACTGGGAAGGATGTATCAATAGGAGGAAGGAGCACTTTAATTTCCTTTTGGCTACTAAGGTCATGTACAAAAATTTTTGGAAGATCCTTCCAAATATGGATTGGTATAATTTTGTACTAAAGCTAAACACTGTGATGTGAAAAGGGTGGGAGGTGGGGGTAGTGTAGGGGAGGAGAACTGACAAGACCCTGGTATGGAAGAACCAGAACCAAGGGAGTGTGAGTCATTACCTCCTCTTCTTGGGACATTTGTGACAAAAGTGATAAATTACACCAGCATACAACGGCTGTGCTTTTTATCATGTGTACTACCCTCTGAGTAAATTAGACCAACCAGACTAGCTTTTACCTTAGAATTTACCTAAAAAGAATACTCCAAATCTTTCCACTCCTGTTCACTGTTGTTAGATCCACTAACTAAATATTAACATTATAATTTATATAATGTTTGTAATATAATTAGAAATACACATGTTGTTATTTCATTATACAGAACAGCCAGCAATTAAGGTGTTTTTCATCTTTGTGAAATTCATGGGAAAATTATGACTATAATATGGCACAGTTTTAATTAATGATATATTTGAGATCAATATGTAAATATAAACTGTATATGACTGCTAGTAAGTATGATATGCATTTTCAGAACTGAAAACTCATGCAGCATATTTCTGTGTTTGCATAAGGAATGTTACGTTTCTATCCTATTGCGGTTTAATGACTGGGAAGAAAGACTCAAGCAATGTCATTCTGAATATTTCCTTTATCATTCCCGGGGGTGGGACAGAGAACCAGAGTCTTAAATAGTATGTTACAGAATACTTCAGAGAGTTTTTACACTCTAATACAGAGGACATAAAATCTGCCAGGTACAAAAGCACAATGCATAAAGAAAGTGAGGGATGGTCTTATACCTAGGGAAAAAATTCTGTTCATTTTAGGCAAAGTGTGCATTAAAATTAAAGGTCAGATAACTTTTACTATAAATATTAAACCGTGTTCCAATTCCATAATTAACACAGTACTTAACATAAGAGAAGTAAAAAAATGTTAAACATTATCCAAGTGTATGTGTATATAGACAAATATATATATATATATATATATATATATATATATATATATATGCATATGTGTTTATATACACATTATATAAATACACATATTCATATGTTGGTGTGTTAAAGGAATAAGCTAATAACAGTTTTGTTTCTACCATCACCCAGAGTATGAATAATTTTTTGAGAAAACAAATTAATGTATTAAAAAAAATCTTACTATACAGGGTAACTGGGCATTTCTATATCAGCAGATCAATGCATATAATTCTTATGAAGCATTGCACAGTTTGACATTTATGATATACTGTACCTCCTCGCATCTGAAATTAGTCTAGTCCTCACATTGCTTGCCTATTTCTTCTTTTTTTTTTAATAACAACACTGTCCACTAGTAACTTTTCAATAACAAAAAGTCCTATTGATACCAAGAAGAAAAAAAAAGCAAAAATATTAAATATTTATAGAAAAAATAACCTAGGGCAGGGGATGGCCAGGGTACAATATTACAATAGTAGTGATCATAACATTTTGCTATGTGTATATAGAACATATAATGTGAGCAACCATGATTTAAGCTGAACTTGTGTAAATATTATCAGATTTCTTAAACATTTTTAACTTCTAATTTGTACTTTATGGTAAGGCAAAAAGCTGATTCTATTTATGGTTTAGGTTAATGTGTCCTAAAATTATGTAAATAACTAAATAAGCTGTAAATGAGCAGTCAATAGATACAGTAATTGTTTAGTGACTTTTTTTTTTTTTACTAAGTACAATAATTGCAGTGCTCTAGCAGAGTAATTTAAACACCCTTTTGCATAAACAGATTTGGATTTGAGATACGAGTTTTAATACAAAAATTCAAGGAAAGTACTGTAGTGTAAAATGGTCATTGCAACAATGTTACTGCTTGCATAACCGGTTATTTTTGTATGGTTAAAAAATTAAAGCAACAGAAGATTGTAGTTCAGCACTCAGTACTCAGATCAACATTAAGATGGTAGGACCTGATTCTCATTTACAGAGAGTCCCTTTTACACCACTCTGGCCAGTTCAGTAAGGGGATTTTAGTGTAATGGAGGATCCAGTCCATAATGATTTCAATACAGAAAGCCTATCTACTGCATCTGTTCCTGAAATCGGTCTCTCTTATGCTATATATTAGTAGACTTTAAAATAAAAACATGTTTGACCATCATTAGCTAGCATAGTCCCCCAAAGCCAAAGAACCTTCACTCCAGAAATTGTTTAAAAAGGGAAAACTAATAAGTCACTGCTTAACACCAAAGGTAAAGTTTAACAAAATGCACTAGGAACTTTGTCAAAATTTTTAAGGAGCAAATGGAATGTTAATCAAAACCACTGCCCTATTCTACTTTGTAAAAATAACAACTCTTTAAATATCCATGAATTAATTCTAAATTGAAATAGATCATCTCTGCAAGTATATGCAAGACACACATTTATATGTATCAAATGATTTTTTTTTATTTTTTTTTTTTAGTAAATGCTTTGACAGTGAATATGAAATGTTGGAAATCTTAGCTATACTGTCATACTATTTTTTTTTAATGTTTCTCTCAGCCATGAGGTCATCTATTCCAATTTGATAAACATTTTGTATGTTTGCACTGTTACTGCCATTTGACAAATATTCACCAGGCTTTATTGTTTATGGTCCATCATACGGATTGAGTTAAAGATCATGTGGACATTTGTAACATAAGTAATTCTAACAAGCTGACTATGATTTGACTTCCTTCTCATTTTTATTTGCATGGGTGTTTAAATGGTTCTGTTAGTACTGTCTTTGCACAGTTCTGATTTATCTATTTTTTACTTAGTACTATTTACTTCATAATGTAGTAATCATCAGCCTTACTAATGACCTTGTAGCCTTTCTTATATGCACATAATGCACATTTTCCAATGGCTAGAAAATGCAAACTACTAGTGGATATCATTGCATCAGATCTTCATGTCTTTCTCAAAAGGACTGCTAACCTCTGGGATAAATGAGGTAGTAAAATGATGATTGTAAATGAGTAGCACATAAGAGATATTTTCTTGAATTTAAACTTATTGCAGCCAGTTTCAGCATGTAAATATATAAGAATAATGTTGGCTAGTGTGTAATTCTTGAACTAAAAAAAATAAAGAAAACCTAACAGAATGTACTTGTAGTTGTGTAATGTTGGGAAGACATGTTATTCACACTATAGATTTTTAGAGTGAAATCTCATAGATGTAAAGAAGATCAGAAGGGACCATGGTGATCACCTAGTCTTACTACTCTTGTATAACACAGGCCCTAGAGCTTTCCCAAAATAATTCAGAGACCGTATCTTTTAGACAAACATCCAAGCTTGATTTAAAAATTGCCTGTGATGGCGAATCCACCAAGACCCTGGTGTAAATTGTTCCAGTAGTTAATTAGTCTCATCTTGAGGGCCTCAGTTTTCATTTTGCCTTTATTCCAGCATTACTCCTACTGAAATCAATGGTTCTGGCAAAACTAGGTCCATACGTCTAAGGAGAACCTCTAAACATCTGATGCGTATCTTCCCCCCGCAGCATAGAAGGAGATTGGTCAACTGCTTGTGTGGCATCATTCCTGCAGATGCTATAGAGCCCTCATGGTTCCAATGTCTATTCATAGGGATGAGTAGCTGGAAACTGTGGAACACACAGTCGTCCATCTGGCCATATATCCACCTGAAAAGTGAATACAGCCTGCAGAAGTTTTATCTTTTCTTTGAAGACCTCCTCCTGGGAGCAGCCATGACTGGAGGAAGAACTTGGTAGCATAGCTTCAATGGAGTATTGCTACTTCAGTTTGGGGGACAACAAGGAGACAGAGTAAAACAGCGGGGAAGTCCACACAGATGGCCCTGGCCTTCCATATTTACCTAGGGATATGCCAGGTTTGCAGACCAGACCATGTGGACTATTCCATGATGTAATTATTGGGGAAGAGCTCCATAAGGAGTTCCGTACAGAGATTTCCCTCATCAGAGTCTCTTCATCTGGGTATTTATAAGAACCTGAAGGTTTGGAGGTCAATGGAGGGGAATTACCATTAGTAGCTGTGAGTCTGAGATGTGTAACTCACAGATGTTGTATTATATGAAACATCATGTCTATCCTTACATACTTGCAATTTTACCCCCTGAGAATAGGGTTTCATTTTAATTGATACCCACAATATTCTGAATCAACAGCAGAGGTCTGGGATGCTGTGAAATCTTCTGGATTCTGGCTGTGCATAGCTCCAGGTACATAGAATAGAAACCTTCAGAACAGGATGAAAAGAACCTAAATCTTCATGGGTATAAATTTGCCTCAGTTGTGCTCAAGGAGTGCACGAGGCACTCCAAAAGAGACTGGGTAGGGGCAAGGAGGACTGGTGGGGGCTACTGCTCTGTGGAGAGCCAGTCCCTTAGATCAGTGGTTCTCAGCCAGGGGTACGCAGAAGTCTTCCAGGGAGTACATCAGCTCATTTAGCTATTTGCCTAGCTTTGCAACAGGCTACATAAAAAGCACTAGCCAAGTCAGTACAAACTAAAATTTCATATGGACAATGACTTGTTTATACTGCTTTATAAACTATACACTGAAATGTAAGTACAATATTTATATTCCAATTGATTTATTTTATAATTATATGGTAAAAATGAGAAAGTACAGTTTTTCAGTAACAGTATGCTGTGATACTTTTGTATTTTTATGTCTGATTTTGTAAGCAAGTAGCTTTTTAAGTGAGGTGAAACTCGGGGTACGCAAGACAAATCAGACTCCTGAAAAGGATACAGTAATCTGGAAAGATTGAGAGCCACTGCCTTAGAGCAGACCCTGATTCTATGACTAATTGTGGCATTCAAGCCCCAGCCCGAAAAGAGGGCAGTGCAGAGCTATACTGACTTAAGAACATCCCAGGGAGGGAGAGCATGAGTAGCAGTTGTCTCTGGCCACTTTGTGGGGTAAGACAGGATGGCTTTCTACAATATTGCACATACGTACATACATACACAAAAAGCCTTCAGTTTGGCCTATGTGGAAGGACGAAGTGGAAAAGTAGGGGCACCAGAAGGGAGAACAAAGGGTCTGTGGGGACAACAGCAACCAAATCCCCATCTTCACTGCAGGCGGGTCCCATTCCTGTCAGGAAGTGCATACAGCTGCTGGTGGCTTCTTTGAAATTGTTCACCTGCCTATTTTCTCCACCTGACCCCTGATCCCTCAACTCCACTGACTGACCTGTTTTACTAGTCTTCAGTGTGCACAGACGGCACTAGAACTGCGGAGAGAAGCAGACATACACAGTCTTGGAGAGGGGAAGAGCCACAAGACACACATCTGACAGCAAGGTGGAGAGATACTGGCATTAAGAGGTACGTTTTGAGTGAGTGTCAGCAGAGGCAGGGCATGAGGAGGAAGACACTACAGACTTGTTTAGGAAAACTTTATTTTGAATTTGTGCTTGGGGTGGGGTATGTATCTTAGAAATTCATTATATCCCTGCTGGTCTTCAAGGAAGGGTTCTACTATGAGGGTCCAAAAGGATTCCTGGGACATACTAAAATGCCAACGTTTGTCTCATCTGTGGCATATGTGCGATATATGCATTACCGTAATTTCCAAAAGTGTTGTTCTAGCTCAAACAAAATGTTTTAAGCTTGGCTCAACACTTCAGTAGCATACAAATATTTATGCCTCATTAGTAAATCTCATCTCCAAAATTGAAATAAAATAATATTCTTAAATGGTGTAAATGTTTCCAATATCTGAGATCTAATCAATGAAAAAGAATTAAAAAGCACTCAATAGTGGTTTGAAGAATTAAGATAGTGTCAAAGTTGAAGATCGCTTTGTTCTATCTCAATGTGTGACCTTGAATAACTCATTTAATCTCTCTGAGCATTAGTTTCCTCAACTGTAAAATGGGAATAATATTCACCTTTCTCATTAAAATGTTTTGCCAAATATTTTTAAAGAGTATGAGATTAGTTAAGGAAATACACTATGCATCTATACATACACACACACACACACACACACACAGAATTAGTATCTAATAAAACACTTTCCCTTTGTGAATTAAACTTCTCTTTTTATTTAAAGTAACAAATTTACTTGTATTTATAGCTGTCATGAATATTGCACATTTACATGCGAGTGAAGTAATGAAAATTGGCTCCAAACGGATTGTAACAATTAAACATTAATAAATTTAACATTGATACATAAATAGCAAGTATGTTCATTAATATAAATCCTTAGACTATCAACATTAATGACCACTGTGACATTATTAATTTGTTACACTCCTCATAGTTTGAAGGATATTCGGCGTGGCTGGTTTAGCAGAATGCTTATTAGTCAGAGAAATTAATAAATTAACAAATGGTGAATAGATACAGAAAAAGGGTCAGACACTCAGTTGGTGAAAATCACTTAAGTCAATGGAGATATGCTGACTTACATCAATTGAAGATCTTGTCAATCCTATACACTGGTTATATTTCAGGGAGAAACCTTTAGAATACAGCTCATTCCTTGGACAAGAATATTTTGTTCACTCTTTATGACAGGTTGTCAGACCTGACATAGTGCATTCATTTTGGCACTTTCATGGCTAATGCAATGCTTCTAGCTGCAACCATTCCCTTTAAACTTTCCCCCTTTTTTGAAAGAACATAACCTGGAAAATGAAATCTCCTGATGTTTATTTTTTCTTCCTAAACATTTGAAAAAAAGTCATATAATCTATGTAGATACACTTTTGACACTACAATGCTATTCTACTGTCTTTCAAAGTGTACATGAAAAAACCTTGGCATACTTAAGCTTTAATTGATAGGTCTAATTAATTTTCCCTGTTTTCTACTTCAGCCCACATGAACATAGTCTCAGACCTCTCAGTCCAAAAAAGTACTAATTTCCAGATTAGAAATTTACAAAGTTATCATCTTGAAGACTCTCACTGATCACCTTTGTCTTTGATCTTCAGTTGTTTGTTCATATTTTATAACATTAACATTCATGAACATACTGCAAAGTAAAAGAGATCATAAACAGGCACAAGAGAACAATGCAGCACAAGTTAGAGTAAACTAAGTCCTTCCATATGCTCTTTGACAATAGCAACAAAGGAAACGATGCAGTGATGTACACACAGCACAACTGTCACCAAGCAACAGAAGGACAAATTTGGTAGCATTATCAAGTATGGTATTCTGTCGTGAAAGCTTTGTACGGTAATCTCTCCTTCAGTAAAAGTAAAATTAGAAGATATGAAACATGGCAGAATAATAAAAACAGAAGAATGAGCAGTTATGTCAGGAAAAAGACTTTAATCATTTTCACTCCTATTCATATATTTCACGATGTAAAATAAAGGCTCATATTTTAAAAGAATGTGAACATTTTCCACATACCTAGGTTGTATGTACAGTAATATGCATTTGCAAAGGTGCCCATGCAAACTCTAAATCTGCACACCTGGATTAGGCACTGGTCACACACAATAAGAGCACTCCTCCTTTCACACATTTGAGCCACACTGTTCAAGTAGAAATAAACCAGACAAATGTATTATACTCCCAAGCTTTCATATCTAAGATCAAACCAAGGAGGCAGGGTGGGTATTATTACACAGGCAGACCTTACAGGATCAAATCTTACACATCACAAATGAAATTTGGTCTCAATCTAGTTCCCAACATCCAATGTAAAGTCAACCCACAACAGCTTGGTAAAATACCATATGATAATCACCTTTCAAGATTGTGACTGAAATATAAAGAATCAAAAGAACTGACGAGAAGTGGAATGGAGCATGGGGGAATGTAGACAATGCCTTCCCAAGCAATGGCTGACTCAAGACAGTGGGACTCTCATCTCTCTCTCTCTCTCTCTCCCATTCACAATAAATATCTCAAAATAAATAAATAGAAGATGTTTTGATATTGTGGGCAGGGAGAAGCCCCCTGTATTTCATAGTAGTAGCTTTACGCTGATGCTATGAATTTGGGATCTCAACATGAAGATGTTAGCTGATTCCAGTCAATTGGACACACATGAAATGTCTTAAGGAAGGTCTCCAAATCAGGCTAAGGAAGGTTAAACAAGGTCTGATATTATTTGCCTGCATTAATTAGTGACAGTTACACAATATCTGAACAGGTTTGACTTACAGACTAACTTAAGATCATAGAGAGAGAGAACCTGTTTAATATGACATCCAGATAATTTCCAGGAGGACAAAACAAAGAAGAAAAGAAAAAAGAAAAAAAGAAAAACTGTCATTTTCTCACTGATCATATGGGATTCTAAAGAATGCTACAAGTTCCTTTTGTGGTACAGTATGTTTCCTTTACCCTTAAATACATCTCACCTACTCAGCATCTGCTTTCCCCACATTACTCCTTAGTCTTCAGAGAGTGAAGCCATTTGCAATAAGCTCTATTTTTCCTGATGGAATGGAAGGCTGCACAACATATGCCCATCTGACTTCCCCTTCACTGGACATGTGTTGTACATTCTGCAGCACTTAAAAAAAAATGCCAAATCTCCTTCCCCTTTCTTCCAGTGAGTAGATTTGCCCCCCAATGTATTCCACCCAAACATCTTGTTGACAAACGACCTTTTTCAACTACGATGCAAATCCTGAAAATTGTCAGAGCAGTTAAACAATGGGGGGAAATGTTCCTCTTTTAATAACTGGGATAACTAGACCCATCTGTTAGGCTGTAAACCAGAACATCTTGTTTATATTTTGTGGGCAGTCATGCATGTTACTGAACTGGAAACAATAGCATATGAGAAGCTGTACTTTAATTAGAACATAGTTGGCTCTGCTTAGATACCCCAGGAAATTTACACTGGAGGCTTTAATTCTAATGAAATGAAAGTATGAGAAAGGAGGAAGATATGGAGTTACTGTGTTAAAGACCTTAACTACTTGGTGGAGTGTTGTAGAATGCCCCTTATGAGTTTGTAGTCTATGTGAACATACTCTGTACTAGTGTTTACATGAGGGATATGTACCTGGTAACCAGACCTTAGTGAGTGATATGTAACAAATAATTTATTAGATGAGCTTTATCTCTGTTCTTGTTAAAGGAATGTCTCAGGTTGCTGTTTTCTCACATTTATGTGCTGCTCGAAGGCATTTGATTATTTTTAATGAATTTTGTTTACTTTTTGAGCAGTGTTGTTTAGTTGTGATTGGTCACATCATCACATAGTATGGTATCTCTGATTGGATGAGCCTAGTTAGAAGAAGAATGGATGATGGAAACAAAATAAAAAGTTTGCTACCTATGAGAATTCAAACATGAAAGCCTAGCATCAGGAGGTATGGCCTTCACCCTCGCCCTTGGGTTCCTCATACATCATAGGCCACTGATGGCAGTCTGAGGTCTCTTCTAGAATAACCTTACCAGCTAGTTTGGGACAGTTTACTCCAGTTAATTATTATTTGTTATGTAAAATTGTGGCCTCCACATTTAACCACATAATGGTCTCATTTGTTTCTGTTTCCACATCAAAATAATGTACCCTTAGAATGGATGAAGAATGGATGATGGTGGGACCAGAGCATGTCTGGCTGTTATTTCCAAAGACCCAATAATAGGATGAAAGGATCTCAAGAGATGTGGCCTCCTCAGGGATTCTAAGTAAGCCTTTTATAGTTAATTCTTAATGGCCAAAACCCAGTAAAAGGCTGGAATCTGGAAATAAAAGCCCCCCAGGCCTTAAATAGTGCTGGGGAAAAAACATTTTGTCTTTAGCTGTAAAGTCAGTAGAGCCATCAGTGGACAAGTCAAATCTGCTTTTGATCACTCAGCTTTCTGTTTCTCTCTCTCTCTCTCTCTGTGTGTGTGTGTGTGTGTGTGTGTGTGTGTGTGTGAGAGAGAGACAGACTATGCAGATACATAGATGCTCACAATATACCTGCAAGCACTGTGTGAAATTAATGCTGCTATACACTTGTTGAAAATAAAGAGCTTCTCTGAAGACAGTTGACAAATAATTTGCAGGAAAGCTGAGGTAAGCAGTGTTGGTGGCCTCTGCAGGTGTATCTCCAGGTACTGCTACTGCACCAATTATGATAAAACATTGCCTTCCCATAGTCAGTAAGCCATATGCTATGCACTTGAAGGGAATGTGTGTTATTTATTAGTCTGCTGAGAAAATGTGCTGGTATCACTTTTGCATTCACTGTATCTTTCTTTTAATTATTTACTTATCGGAAAGAGAGATAAAAAATAGCTGTCACTCTTGCTTCTATATTTTTAAACTCCCCCTCCCCAACCCCATGTTTCCATCTGACCTCAAATAAGTTAAAGCTTCCACAGGACTACCATGTAAGAAAAATAAACTGAAATGCCTCATTTCATCAGAACCAGTTCATTTTCTGACTGCTACAATTTATTATAGTTAGCCCATTATAAATTAGACACTGTCTCCAGGGACCTGTTCTGTACTTGAAATACCACAAGACTGCTGTCATGCATAATGCCAATAAAAGCTGCTAAATTTATACCCACCAAAAGTGTACTTTACGTTACATAATGACCCAGTTTAATTTTGATGTATAAATGGGCCTTTTTTTTTTTTTAATTGTCCTGTATTTTCTTTCAGACCATGTTTTTTTCTCTACTTCAGAGCAGGGCCTTGGAAAATCTGTTTGGTATGTAGTGTGATTGTTCTTATTTTATAAGAATTGGACATACTTTCAATTCTCCTCTAGAGACAAAAGCATGAAAAAGGGCAATTTTCTCTGCCAGCTCATGTAAAAGTCTATGGGAATATATAAACAGACAGGAGCAGATTGGTTCCTAGAGTTTCTAGCGTTTTCTTCTCTTAAGCAGTTTGTACACTGGATGGTGAAAACAACAGTAGGGTTGATGTGTAAAGCACAAGTCGACCTGACACAATAGATTATGAGCACAATTTCAAAATGTAATATGATACAATTTGAAAGCAATATTCATTTAAGCTGTAGCGAACCCCTGTACCCAAACCAATTACTACAAAAAGATAAAAAAGGAAACTCACTAATTTCCCCCAAAAAATCACTGAGCCTGACTCTGCATCTACATGGGTTTTACATCAGTGTAAATCACTGGTGCTAGTACTGATTTGTAGTATGAGACAAGAGAGCAGAATCAGGCCCATAATGAGGCAAGCAACTCTAATGTTAATAAGTGCAGAGTTATTAGCTACATAAAGGACCTCCCCGGTAAACCTGCCTCCAGTACTGTACCCTACTACTTCCATAATAAGAAAAATCAAGTAAGAATGCTATACTACTAATTGATGTGCCCCATTCACTATGGCAATAGAAGCTGAGGCTGTATTTAAATTGATAGGCATTCAGAAGCAAACGTAAGGAGGAAGAAGAGCAAGTGAAGATGAAGAACAATTTTTCATATCAAACAGGTGGGAAAATAGTTCTTTGTAAAAATATCTTCGTGGTCCTGGGACATCAGGAGAATTAGTGAACTCCTTTGTGATACATGAAGGACAACTGCATGGGTTTCCCTGGATACTGCTTGCTTATCATTGTGTTAGGATCAGCCAAGATACCTGAGCACAGAGGGTACAGTTTACACTACAGTATTTGAGTGCCTCTTTTACTATGTTAGGGTTCAGGCTGGCTTCAGGCTTTACAAACGAGTATCTCACCCATGGAGATCAGTGATTCCACTTGTTTTACAGAACCAAAGGGACAGGAACCAAAAATGGTTAGCTGTCGGGAATCCAAAAGAGCAAAGATGTCTACATCAGATACCAGAAATTGTTTGTTAAAGTGAAACTTATAATTAACTAAAGATTGGGTGTGTCTGCTAATACCAATGTATATTAGGCCAAACAGCCCCACTTAGCCAAAACCCCATCTTCAAAACACTTGATGAAAATCTGAGCGTTGTACAATATTCTGATGGCTCAAATGGAGATTAAAATATACTTGCATAGCTAGTATTTTCTTTTCTCAAGCAATTTGCTACCCAGGCCTCTCTAGTTTTGTATAAGACATGCTACTGTGTACATGTTTATCAACTCCTGTTGGCCTTACAAGGCTGGGGTGAGAGGAAATAACCAAATCAGACTCAAATAAATATACGGTGTAAATATCACCGTTGCGAATGACAGAGAAAATGTGAGGAATCTGGGCAGAAGGAAGGAGACAGAGTTTTAAGGGTTTTTTTCTAATGAAGTTTGAACCTTCGCATTCCCTTGCAAACTGCATAAAGGCTGGGAAAAACTCCTCTCTGATCAACTGTACATTAGGAAAGTTCACGTATGACCTAGAGGTTCATAAATAATGAAGGGTTTCCTTAAGTTGATGTTTATGGAGGCCTAGAGCGCTCACAGGTTAGGTTTGGAATGGAAAAAGGTTAGGATGAGCTAAAATAGCTATGGTGTCTACTGAGATGACTGGGAGCACAGTATAACTTTGTTGCTTCTTTCTTTGGGTAGGGGAAATAATTCTATAATGAAAATCATTTTGTGTGCCGGGTCTCATGATTATGTAAAGGTGCACTTTAAAATTGGAGGTAGAAGACAGAAACACAGTGAAAAGGTCAGGGTTCAGCATATGAGAACATCTTTACTGTAAAATGAAGTGAGAATACAGAATTCTGCTTTACTAACAACCAATTTTAGTCTGTGTGATGCATTTAGTTGTGCTTTCAGGAGCAGAATTTCCTATCACAACCTTCATGTTCAATATTGCTATTCTAATAAAATGTTAAACTGGGCTCATTTCTCCTTTTCCATTTCATAGATGACTGTATAGAAACTTTGGTGTAATTAACGTTACTTAGATTGCAGAATGAACTCCTTCATTAGGTTTATTACACATAAAAGTGGTTCCCTTTGTCAAAACCATATGCATGTGCTGTATTTACAGTTGCACAATTAATGTGTTGTAATTAGAGACAAATTAAAAAGGGTAAAGCTTGATTTTCAATTAAATGACAACTTTGCTCACTTTTGGATAGAAATTAATCTAATTAGAAGAACCTTAACATAATCAGATATAAAGCCTGGGTTTATTAGGATATCTTAAACAGCTCATTCTACAGCAATTCCTGTGTTTCATATTACATAGAATTCTGAACCTGCTAGACCACAATTGCTCCCTTGGATCCAATGTACCATGCCAGTGAACTTCTCATTGGCTTGGCGCAGTGCTCCTGGGTTTGCTAAACCCTTTCATGTTTCAGAATCCAATGAGGAGCATCTCCTTCTCCCAATCTTTCCCACTGTGAGCTGACCTACTGCTTCTGTCCCAGAGCATGTCAGCCAGGTGCTGTTACATAAACTCACAGCTGCTGGCTTGTCTCCTCCTCAGTTCTTTCTCTCCACCTTGATCCCAATATGATAACATCCATTTACCACTTTTTTATTCTGCCTCAGCAAAAAGCTGCCAACAATTTCCCCTGCTTCCCTCTTTCATTTTTCTCCTGATACTTAGCTGGGTCTGTCCACCTGCCTTCAGATCCATCTTCTCTCCATGCCCACAACTATCAAAACAACCCCTTCTGCTTCCCCCTTGCTGTCACCTTCTCATCTGTCACTCCTCCTTTGCCCTCTAACTATATTGCCTTCAGGAACAGCTGCTTCTCCCTCCTGTCTGGAGTGGCTCACAACTGTGAGTGCCTACCTCAGAGCAGACTGTCAGACACCAGGAAGATATCCCAAGCTGTGTTCTATAATTAGATTTCACCAGCCAGTATCAAATGTGAACTCCTGGATCACTATACCACTCTTCCCATGGAGTCACAGACAGTCCCCTTAGACTCTCCTGCCTGGACTTTGTGATAATGGTCACTTAAGCCAAAAATAACACCAAAGCAGGTTTCTCCCAGTCCCAAGAGACCAGTCACTTACCCAGATCAAATGGTATTCCACATCTTTCACCCACAGACAACTCTGGCCAATTCTGTAGTAAACTAACTAAAGGTTTATTAGCTAAGAAAAAAGAATAAGAGTTATTGAGATGTTAAAGCAGGTAACATTTATGTACAGGTGAGTCAATTTCCAATTCCAAATGGTGGCAGTAATGTAATGAACTGCCAATTTCCCAAAAGTCTTTTCAGGGTACCCAGATCATCTCTGAGGTTCTCTGCTTTGCATCTGGTACACTTCCCTGTAAACGTCCAAACAGTTCAGAGATGAAGGATCTTTCTTTTACTCCATTCTTATATCCTCTTCTGACAAGCTGACAGTGGCTCTACCCATGTCAGTTTTTCCTTTGATGACTATGAGTGAGGAATGCACATGCAGTACATGTTGTCTCTGACCTCAGGTCATCATACACAATGGCCATTGGCTTTGGAATTACCCTTTTCTGTCAAAGTCTTTAAGTCCTTCATTAGCATTTCAAGATTTATTTGATGGTGTGACAGGGTGCTGATTAGGAATGGCTTAGCCATCCCTCTCTCACTCCAGCTCCAATTAAGGGACATGAATTGGAGTTGACTTGAGGAACCTGAGCCTGATTAGCAGAAGCAGAACAACCTTATTAGACTGGGGCTGCATAAAAGCCTCAGAGGAAGGAAGCCAAAGGGGCAGACAGAAGGGAGAGTGGAGAAGCCAGAGAGTGGAAGGAGAGGGATAGCTCTCCGCTCCTGGCTGCAAGAAAGAGAAGCCCCAGCAATATGTGGTGAGTTTGCACAATGTAAATAAACTGCACCAGTGACTGCTGAGTCAGAAGTCTGAGTGATTTTTGGAGCAAAGCCGGACCAAGGGGAACCCTCCTATGCCCGGTTACAGATGGTTATTTACTTATAGGGGTATACACAATATAAATGTTTGCTATTACATTATCACTGGAACAGATAAGTTGAAATAATACAAGGAACATTTTTACTAACTTTCATGAAATTAAACACCTGAATACTTACTTTTACATTCATTTTGATCTCTACTAATACACAAGTGAATTGATCTGAATACACTCTAGCATGACCTGGTTTGCCAGTGTCACACCAGCAGCACAACCAATTTCTCATCCACCTCCTTCCATTACTCAGTTTACAAAGCACATCAGGAACAAGATTGCTAATCAACACTTTCATGGGGTGAACAAACAGCACAACACTCCTGGCTCCTCCTTCCCCTCATTTCAGATGGCTTTGTGGATTTTGTGGGGCTTATGATCATACATAGGCAGCAGTAAATGCTACTGGTGCTCATGATAGATGCAAAACACACCACAGGCAAGGTGAGCCTCTTCCTTCCCTCTGTCCCTCTACACATATGCAGCCTGTCCAAAGGCCTTTCACAGCCATGTAGCCTATAGCAAGGAGTTTGCATGTCCTCACAACAAATCAGCTGGAGTGCAATTACCAATGCCTTTTATTCACAGTGACAGCTCCCACCACCTTCAATTTACAGACCATTGCAAACTAACAACCTGGGGGACAGCTATCTTCTCCAACCAACAAGGCTGCACAGCCTTTCACTCTTCCCTCCCTTTACTGCCTTCCTGCCAGCCCTATATAGCCCCATGGCTAATGAGGCCTGCAGGTGCTTCCCTTCTATCAATTAGTCATGGCATACCCAGCCAGCCTCAATTAATGCTGCTTATTTGGAGCTGGGCTAACAGAGGGCTGGAACAGGACTTCTTGGCCAGTACCCTGTTACATAGCCACATAAGGCTTGCTCATGAGCGTGCTCACTGCAGGATTATTCCATGCAGTATGCAAAGTCAAGAAATGCTGTTGTGATTACATTTGCAAGTAGAATTGGTTGTACCTATTCTGATGGAATATTTTTCTGTCAGAAATGCTGCCTGGTCAAATTTGAAATGCTGAAACTTCAGTGGAAATTGTGCAGATTTTTGACTGAAACCTGCCTGGGTTCCGGTCCACTCACGTGCCTGCCAACCCGCATCCCTGGCTCCTTGATAGTCCTCCTAGTGGACTCCCTGAGCTTCCTGCTCTTCAGTTGCCTGGGAATCCAGGCAACTGGCTTGGTGGACAGTCTGACAGCCCTAGCAGCAGGTTCCCTGATTCCCCAGGTAGGTGGCTCTCTGGGCTGCCTGGCTCCCCAGGCACACTGGGGAGCAAGCTGAATGTTGTCAGTTCTCCCAAAATGGAATTTTTCCAGTCTTTTTCTTGTGAAAAATGTCAAATTTTGATCTTTTGTCCTGATTTAGGATAAACGAAATTTTAATGGAAGTAAAGGGCTGTTTGCCAGCCAACTCTGGTTCTAATCTCCATGATTTAAGGGATGGAGCCCTCTATTGGCAAGGAGAGATAAAGCCATTTTAGGCCTGCTTCCTTTGCATATTGTTACCCATAATTCTACCCTGTACGTTTTCATTGTGTTTTGGTTAAAATGTAAGTGCATATGTGATGATAAATAATTATCCTTATTGTCTAATGAAAGGGCATATAAACTGTGCTAAATATGTTCTGAATGAGGGATCTCCACTAGGATATAAGATGTGAAATAAGACTACGTAATGGAGCTTGGGTCCAGTGGAAAAAAAGACAGGGAGAAAGTAGGCGATAAAAGAGATGTATTGGAAGGAGCAATGACTCTGTCTAAAGGTATTGTTTGCTTTGGGTTCCCCTATTCAAAGATCCTGAGAGGAGGAATCAGTGGATGAGGTTTGACCAGGTCAAGGAGTAAGGGTGATTCTATGATGAGGCTTGTCTCAATCAGCATTTGCAGCAGACCAGGGAACAGAGATGACCCAAATTTCAACAAATTTCTCTCTGCACTCAGAGAGAGAGAAGGGCCTAGCTGCAGGGAGCTGAGACAGAGTACCTGGGTGGAGCAGGGCTGGGGAAAGGCTGAGGAGCTGGGGAGTTTTAAGATTAAGTTAGATAAGTTTATGGAGGGAATGGTTTAATGGAAAAACATGATTTTAGCCAAGGAATACCGAGCCATGGCCGGTAAATAGTATAATCCCTAACAAGGGTCAGGCTGGAGACTCTTGCCTACATGCTCGGGGTTTTGCTGATCGCCATATTTGGGGTCGGGAAGGAATTTTCCTCCAGGATAGATTGGCAGAGGCCCTGGAGGTTTTTCGCCTTCCTCCGCAGCATGGGGCAGGGATCGCTAGCAGGAGGGTTCTCTGCCAATTGAAGTCACTAAGCCACAGGATTTGGGGTCTTCAACAGCAGAGTCAAGGGAAGGGGTAGGGACGGTTTTGTGGCCTGCAGCATGCAGGGGGTCAGACCAGATGATCATAATGGTCTCTTCTGACCTTAAAGTCTATGAGTCTATGAGACCCCTGATTGGTGAAGACATGTAGCAATGACCAGTTAGACCTACAGCAGCGGTAGGAAGCTGACTCTGAACTGCACTGGCAGTGATGTGGACTCCATGACGGGGCTGGCAGAGATGAGCCCTAAATCATGCAGCAGAGACCCCATAACATCTGGCACTACCCTTCCTAATACAGTACAGTCAGTATAATTTTCCTTGTGTTTCTTTTCTTCATATTACATTCACATTACTTTATCCCACCCCCAAATTCTCAATTTACCACAGAGTTTTGTCTAGCAATGTGTAACTGTCTCTAGAAGTGTAGGAGGACGGTGACCTCTGTGCCACCTTTGATGGGAGACTGAGTGACACCCTCCCCCAATGGAGGTGCTAGGTTGCATGTCTAACTTGGGGAGTCTGGAAACAGTCACAACACTGGACTCGGAGGCCTTTCACTCAAGAAATTCACTAGGATCCTGGCAGAGCTTATCTATATGCAGGGACTTGGGAAGCTTCTTGCACTCTCTCCTGCTTTGTGCATCCACACAAGGTTGGGCACAATGGTTTTAAGTAGCTGGATCAAGACATAAATGCTACTTAATCATATTTTAAAATGAGAGAGACAAGGTAAGTGCCTCTCAGCTTACATCCATTGATTTTCGGTTGCTGTGTTAGAAGTGTTGCAAAAGTAACAGAAAAGTGTTCACTTCCCTAAATAGTCTCTCATAGGAATGCTATCACGACATGCCAGAGCAAAAGCAAAATAGCCTAATAGTAGATAGAAGATTTGGAAGTCACAGCCATATTAACATTAGCTGTAAGATATTTGCTTTATTAAATGCTTTGATAACACTGTGATGGTCTAAGCTACCATCCAGATGAAATGGTGTTTGATCCAAATAAATATTAAGGAGATCTTAGAATGTGTGGGCTGTGACTAAACTGGCAATTAAAAACAGAGAAGAGAGAAATAACCAGCTCATGGGTTTGGAGAATGTTAAACTGATTGGGGCAAAAGTTGCTACTCATCAGGACAGAAGCCATTTTGCTTGGAATGTTTTGGGCTATGTCGACATTAGGATATTTTTGCTAGAACTTCCACCTGGTGTTCAGCTTTAGCAATGGCAGGTAGGAGCACTCGTATTGACAGGGCGCTGGTTGGCCTCCAGCATTTTAACTGGTCTGGATATAGTTTAATCTGGGGACAGTGGCGAACCTTTGATAGAAATATGCAATTCACCCAAGAGTTGGGAGAGTGAGTTTATTGTTGGGAAGGATCTTTTCTTTCTCTTTCTAAAGCTAATGTATGTAGGAAACCAAGGTTAAATTAGCAACAGAGGGTCCTGTGGCACCTTTGAGACTAACAGAAGTATTGGGAGCATAAGCTTTCGTGGGTAAGAACCTCACTTCTTCAGATGCAAGGCTCTTATTTTGTCATTAACTTTTGTAAATTAGGACATTATTACACTTGATGAGAAACTAGAGCTGATTCAGACAGGCACACTACAGACAGTGCTAATTATCCCTGTGTCTCACTCTCATACCCCTTTTGCATCCCTCCAGCTCCTTTTCAAGACCAGAAAACAAAAAAATGAAGAGCAAGGCTCTTGCATCTGAAGAAGTGAGGTTCTTACCCACGAAAGCTTATGCTCCCAATACTTCTGTTAGTCTCAAAGGTGCCACAGGACCCTCTGTTGCTTTTTACAGATTCAGACTAACACGGCTATGCCTCTGAAGGTTAAATTAATATCATAACTGGAGAACTGAGCAAAGCCTCAAATTATGACATTAGTGACTGACCGTTAATCAGAGAAATGCCAACAGAACCATAGTCCATGAAGCTCTGTTGATAGGAAAATGTCTTTCAAAAGTTTGATCTTGCTGAAATTTTGTTGCAGAACGAAGGGGAAAAAGTCAACAGTGTTGGAACATCCTATTTTGGCATTTTCAGAAAGAAACATTTTGATTTTTTCATTTTGAAAAGACTTTGTTTTGAATTTTTTATTTTGTAGTCTATATTATCATATAATATGACCCCAAATGTATTTTTCCCCCAGAATTTAGAAATATTTGGGTTTCCTCCCAATTTGGAACAAAGCCAAATTTCAAAATCTCCCACTCCTTTGCAAAACAGAACAGCTGTGCTGCACAGCTTGGCTCCAATTGGTCAGCCTCTAGATGTACATGCTATCCAACAGGTACTATTACACCAACAGTGTATGCCCATCTGCAGTGAGATACACCGGAAAGAACTCCCTTTAGAGATGATCCTTAGCAACTCTGCCTATTGGAAGGGAGGCTGTTTTAATGACCTCAACAGGACCTAGTTCCACTGTCTTTTTTTGGAAATGTGGATTGTCAAAAAAGGTGAAACAAGGAAGAAACATTTGTTGGCAGTACCCAACTATTAAGGCAATTACTCGAGTCTGCTATGGAGTAGTCAGGTTTTATTGCACAATTATACTTCATCCTATCAAAGGAAACCACATATCCCTTCTTATACCATAAGGTAACATGATACTAATAGTTCTGTTTGCAACACTCCAGAAGACAAATGCTAGCTTGTGATTCATTCTACTATAAAATGCCTCCTCCTTCACATTTATGGAAATGGGCATTTGCAAATTTGTATAAAACATATCTCCAGAGGATGTACCTGCAAATGTAAGCTCAAAGTGAAGGAAAGAACAGTGATCTTAATTAAATTCCTATGAAATGCAGATCTAAGCGAACCCTTGGAGAAATTAAGTATACAACAAATTGATTTTTTTTTAAAGTTAAAGGAATTTGCTTGAATCAAGCCAGCAATATGTAATACATTAAGATATAAAAATCTCATTGTACAACAAAAACAAAACACATGCAGTTAAACCTGGGCCTGGCTTCTAACAAACCTCCCATTTTGCACTTAGAGTTGTGTGTTTGCAAATAATTGGTTGTAATTCACTGTAGGCATGAGTACTCTGGGCAGTATTCCCCCCTCAAACAAATAGGACTACACTTGCAGCAAGACATTACTCAATATAAGTTAAGGGCATCAGAATCTAGCCTTGAACAATTCGTTTTCCAATTAGCTGCTTCCGTTGATTTTGGAGACATAGAAGCTGAAACTGCAACATGAAAAGAACCTGAAATTATAATCTAGACTTGATTCAGAAAGAGTGTGGCTTATCAGAACATTTGCAGCCTGCAAGGCAGAAATCCTTCTGCTTCATTTAAATACTGAAATGAAAAGACATTCTGATGGACTGTCTTATCCTTTTTTGATAGACAATGAAACCTTGCATTTTCTGGTTCAAGGTACATTTTCATAGCAATGCAAAGCAGAAATATCCATTCACCTCACCAGTGTCCAGTGCAGTAAATCCAGATCACACAGCTATTGCCTATGAAGGTAGTTCTTAAACCAAGAATATATATACTATTCTATTCAATCATTTGGTTAAGGTGGCATAACTTTGCAACATAAACTCATTCTTTTATGTGGAATGTCAGAACTGCCACGCCACCCCCAGTGAATACCTCTGTAATCATATTTTTTTATATTTCTGAGAACTAGCGTCAGACAGTTAACAGTCTCTTATTTGTAAACAAACAAAACATTTGGATTATTAGAGTTATTTTCATAAACCAAAAACAGATCAAACGTTTAAACATGTCCCTATCTCAGCATATTAGGAGGCATTAATTAAGATGATTGAGTCTTTATTGGAGAAGCTTTGTTTCCTTAAATCTATAATAACAAGATAGTGAGGATTACAGAATCCAGATCTTCAGAGAACTTTAATGCCTGTCCTTTCCCTTCATCTTCACCCTAAAACTAAAGCCACCAGACTTTCGTGCTTACTATGAAGAGTAGAAAGCACATTGGAAAGATGGCTCTCTGCTCCCTACAACATAATCATAATTCCTACATCTTACCTTGTGCTTTTCATCAGTAGAGCTCAAAGTGCTTTATAAAAGAAGTCAGTATAATTATCCCCATTTTACATATGGGGAAACAGAGGCACAGAGCAGTGAAGTGACTTGACCAAGGTCACCCAGAAGCTCAATGGCTGAGCTGGGAATAGAATCTGGGCCTCCTTAGTCTCCTACAGTCCAGTGCTCTATACATTAGTCAACACTACCTCCAATAGGTCCCTCAGAATTTTAAGTCATTAGCAACTTCCAAACCTTTAGCTATATCCTATTAGGGCCCGATTATGTGAGATACTCAGCTCTCCTCAAATTCTATTTACTTTAAAATTGAGGCCACCCAACACCTCACATTACCAGGCCATGAAAGTACATTCACCTGAAATGGATTGAAAATCACATGCCAGAGGTGCAAGTCTAGAGTGCTGAGAATTTTCATAAGCACTCAGTGTCGGCCTAATTCAACTTCCATTGCATTGCCACATCATTATGGCATTGCTGAAAAGTTCTGGCATTCCCCAAAGTATGCTTTCAAGGATGGCAAGGCAGCGCAACTTTATACTCCTGAGTATTTTGGGTCTACCTGAGAGGCCTGGCAGAATGTACTTTAACTCTGACTTATCTCTATTTTGTCATTAACTTTTGTAAATTAGGACATTATTACACTTGATGAGAAACTAGAGCTGATTCAGACAGGCACACTACAGACAGTGCTAATTATCCCTGTGTCTCACTCTCATACCCCTTTTGCATCCCTCCAGCTCCTTTTCAAGACCAGAAAACAAAAAAATGAAGAGTAATTCCACCCCTAAAAACATACTGCAAGTATTGATAGAAACGACTGCTTACACTGTGGAAATACTTTAAAAGTTTGAGTTTTAGAGTTAGTGCAGGTTTCTGAATTAATCCCCAAATACTGGAAATGGGGGAAGCCACTGGAACTGGAATGTACACACTGTATATTGGGATTAAAGTTTCCATTGACTTTTAGTAAGGTACTCACTTCCTGAAAGAGAGGTGATTTAAATACAACCACCACCATTTGGAGTGGGAGGAGATGGACATGGTTGAGTTGAAGGTATTGAATTGTCCCTGCTAATGGCAGTAATCATGCTCCCTTTAAGGGCTTTTACACACTACCACAGCAATTCGCAAACTTTTGTACTGGTGACCCTTTCACACAGCAAGCTTCTGAGTTTGACCCCTCCCCCCCTTATAAATTAAAAATACTTTTAAATATATTTAACACCATTATAAATTCTGGAGGCGAAACGGGGTTTTGGGTGGAGGTTGACAGCTCATGACCCCCCCCATGTAAGAACCTCATGACCCCCCGAAGGGTCCCGACCCCCCGTTTGAGAACCCCCCCCCCTCCACCTATGTTGCTCAAGGGTGTGAAGAAGGTGGTTTCATTATCCTGGTAGGAGGGCTCTCTCCCTTTGACATAGAGCATCTTCACCAGATGTTCTACAGTGGTGCAGCTGCATCGGTGTAGACTAGTTAGTTTCTCTAGAACAGAGTCACTTAAGGACACACCACCAGTCATCTAGAGGTCAGAGTTTATATATAAAACACGTGACTGCAGTTGATAACATTTACGTCACCCTTTTTATTTGATTATTTTATGTTCATGTCCTCAGGGCCCAGTCCTCAGGTCTTGACAAGATATTCCCCTCGATCATAGAACGAGTCATGAAGGGGGAGCAACAGAGGAATGGCAATGCCTGATCTTTGCCACAAGAGGATTTTGTCTCTGCAAGGAGAATCCTCAGATACCTCCACAGGCCTGGTTTACGCTGTTGGAATGGTGCAAGAAAGATTTTATCAGGGCAAGGATCTGAGCCTCTGTGCTTCCTTGTTCACTCTGTGCTTAGTTATTTTGGGCTGGCATAGTGGCTTGTTGTTGGCTGTGACTGGGGAACCGGCAGGCCCACTGAACTTAAATTAAACATTAAATATGAAAATGAATCATACCATCAGTATAGTATTACTTGTGTTATATAAAATTAAATTCCTTTCATGCGTCCCATACATTTTACCATACTGTAGGTCATTATACTGGCTGCATTGTTGAGGATATCAAGGTGGAAATGGAAGTTCTAATAAGGGGAAGTTGAGCTTTTAGTATCCAGGATGGCAAAGAGGCTGCCTGGAAAACTGAGTGCTGAGTAAAAACAAGGAGTCCTTGTGGCACCTTAGAGACTAACAAATTTATTTGGGCATAAGCTTTCGTGGGCTAAAACCCACTTCATCAGATTCATGGAGTGGAAAATACAGTAGGCAGGTATAAATACAGAGCATATGAAAAGATGGGAGTTGCCTTACCAAGTGAGGGGTCAGTGCTAACGATCCAATTCAATTTAGGTGGAAGTGGGCTATTGTTAACAAGAAGGGGTGAATATCAAAGGAGGAAAAATCACTTGTGTGTGCTAATGAGGCCAATGTAATCAAGATGGCCCATTTCAAACAGTTGACAAGAAGGTGTGAGTATCAGCAGGGGGGAATTAGTTTTTGTAGTGACCCATCCATTCCCAGTCTTTATTCAGGCCTTTATTCTGAGTGTTTCTGCAAAAATGATCCATACTGAAATAATTAAGGATGTTGACATTTAATTTCCCATGAATAGGTTTCGTAGTCAACATCTAGTTGAAACGATTGGGCAGTTATTCATACTTCTCTGAGACCTATGTTTTTTAGGTCAGTGGTTCTCAATCTTTCCAGACTACTGTATCCCTTTCAAGAGTCTGATTTGTCTTGTGTACCTGAAGTTTCACTTCACTTAAAAACTACTTGCTTACAAAATCAGACATAAAAATAGAAAAGTGTCATAGCACACTGTTCCTAAAAAATTGCTTACTTTCTCATTTTGTCTGTGTGAAATTACAGTTTGTACTGACTTCACTGGTGCTTTTATGTAGCCTTGTGTAAAACTAGGCAAATATCTAAATCAGTTGATGTATCCACTGGAATTTCTGCCTACCCCCAGAGATATACATACCCCTGGTTGAGAATCATTGATCTACATAGGAAGACAACTGAATGTCATATTTTAGTGATTTTCTTTGGCATCATAAGGGCTAGAATTGTTTTTAAAAGACGATTCTGGAGCTCAAATTTACATCATAGGGTGGATTCTGCAGCAAATACCATGGCAGCTGAATCACAGAAAAAACAACCACGGTAAAAGCTGCTGTGTTATACTCAGTGTTGTTTAAATTGTTAATACTTCAGCATCATGTAGGCATCTAGGTCAGACCTCATGCTCACTTATAATATATAAAAATATCCCAAATTTTTTTTCAAATACTTGTTTCCTTTTGACATTTAAATAAAAAACAAGCAAATATATTTTGCTCCTTCTTTTTCCTTTCCCAGGGTTGGTTTCTTTGGGTTTTTTTTCTTCACACATACTGCAGGCTAGCTTCTCTCAGAACAAGAGAAAAATTGATACCGAGACATACTGAGAATGTGTTGTAGTTACCAAGGAAGTCGTTTCCCAAGCAACAGTAACCGCATAACATTTGAAAGAATTTCTTCTTCCAGTGTCTGTATCATTTTTGCAGATTTGAAGGTGGTACGTGGCTAGAGGATAAGTGAATTTGTCACTTCAACCTCATTGATTGAAGGACGTGTTGGGGTACTAACGTTTTTGGTGAGGCAAGTGTTAACTTTAACTAGATTTGATCTGGGTTTTTTCCCACTTTCCTAATAGCAGACGGGTTGCGGATGTGCCAGTTAATCCTGCAGTCTGTGGGCAGATGCTGTGGGCACCATTCTCAGTTGTTACACATGCAGTGATTATATTTACCATTCAAGAAGGAGACAGCAGTAACTTGATTTGCTTCAGCTAATTGGATGAGACAGTTGCCAGCCTGATGATGTCAAAAAGTATAGAAAACATGTGCACATGTTCAGTATTAGTGGAAAGAGCCCACGCAGGAGAAATGCTATGTATGAGGATTGTCTCCTCACCTGTGATCATGACACGGCTGGGCCTCACACTATGAGCCCAAGAATTCTAGTCATTCCATTTTAATCAAGAAATAACAAACACGAAGGTTGTTGAAGAAGAACTTGATTAATTCTGGTTCTGATGTTAACTGGTAGGTAATAGAACAATTCTTTGCAGCCTAACAAGTAGTACAGTTTAACATTTCCTCAAAGGTGCTTCCAGCCCAGTACAAGCTCTTCTTTACGTCACAGATCTAGAAAGGATGGAAGGAGGCATCCAACCTAAAATCTAAGAGAAGCCACCTCAAGAGAAAACATCCAGCTACTCTTCAAATCAACAGACAAGTCCCACATGTCTCCTGCTAATTTACAGCTTCAAAAATCAAAGGTTTCCTAGAAAAGCTGACTGAGATACTGTCTGACATGATGATGAACTTCCCAACAAGTTATTGTTGTCTTAAATTTCAGCAACCATGTGGACAATCCTCTGATATGATGGTCTGAAACTGGCTCCTTTATACTTTTCACCCTTACTTTCTCACAGGTAATTTTGGGGGCTTTTATACACATATATACAATTCCTAGACCTGATTTTCAGACTCGAAATGGATACAGGGAACAAATTCTGCAGTGACCACCACTTCCTCCAGTCTCCAAATATAAAGAAGCAATCATAATAGTTTTTCCTAATATCCAACCTAAACCTCCCCCACTGCAACCTGAGACCATTACTCCTTGTTCTGTCATCTGAGAACAGTCTAGATCCATCCTCTTTGGAACCCTCTTTCAGGTAGTTGAAAGCAGCTATCAAATCCCGCCTCGTTCTTCTCTTCTGCAGACTAAACAATCCCAGTTCCCTCCGCCTCTCCTCATAAGTCATTTGCTCCAGCCCCCTAATCATTTTTGTTGCCCTCCGCTGGACTTTCCAATTTTTCCACATCCTTGTAGTGTGGGGTCCAAAACTGGACACAGTACTCCAGATAAGTAATACCGGATTTATAATGGTGCCAGTGGCGCCATGGCACTGGGCCCACAGCACGCAAATAAGATATTTTGGGGGCCCCAGCACGCTCTCCTCTGCCCCCCCTCACTCTCTCCTGTGGGGTCAGAGCTCGATGCTGCCGGCTGCTGCGGCTCCGTGGCAGCCTCTGTTGGCAGCCTGGCTCCTGCCCCGGCCCTTTCCCCAGCGTGCTACGTATGTCTTGCCGGGGGGAGGAGGGAGCCACAGCACGCTGCTCCGAGTCCGGGTGGGAGGAGGAGAAGAAGAGGTGGGGATGAGGCCTCTCCCCCGCTTCTTTCCCCAGCGTGCTACATTCCTCTCTCCCCTTCCCCCCCGCTGGTCAGTTGGAGGGGGGCAAGGGGGAACGAGCTGCAGCATGCCACTCCGGGGAGGAGGAGAAGACGAGCTGGGGTGAGGCCTTGGGGAAGGGGCTGGAATTGGGGCATACCCCCTCCTAAGCAGGCCCTGAGTGTTTAAAGAAAAAGACAAAACTAACAAACCCCACTCCCACACAAACCAAATTCAGTGGTGTTCTGAGTACATTGATGTTAGCCCAGTTTGTTCTCTATGGGCTGAGTGGAGGTCTCAGTTTGGCTTCAAATATCTTATTTTGTTTTTGAATACATGTTTTCATTCCTATCCCGGCAATACCACATTTATTATGGCATCAATGGTGCTGTCATGCTAGGACCATATCTGGAAGCGGTTCATCACAACCACATGGAGGCCCACCAATATGTTTGGGGCTGGGCCCACAAAAAGTTAATCCGGCCCTGCAGATAAGGCCTCACCAATGTCGAATAGAGGGGAATGATCACGTCCCTCAATATGCTGGCAATGCCCCTACTTATACAGCCCAAAATACCATTAGCCTTCTTGGCAACAAGGGCACACTGTTGACTCATATCCAGCTTCTCGTCCACTGTAACCCCTAGGTCCTTTTCTGCAGAACTGCTGCCTAGCCATTCAGTCCCTAGCCTGTAGCAGTGTATGGGATTCTTCTGTCCTCAGTGCAGGACTCTGCACTTGTCCTTGTTGAACCTCATCAGGTTTTTTTTGGCCCAATCCTCTGTATCTAGGTCCCTCTGTATCCGATCCCTACCCTCTAGTGTATCTACCACGCCTCCCAGTTTAGTGTCATCTGCAAACTTGCTGAGAGTGCAGTCCACACCATCCTCCAGATCATTAATAAAGATATTAAACAAAACCGGCCCCAGGACCGACCCTTGGGGCACTCCACTTGAAACCGGCTGCCAACTAGACATGGAGCCATTGATCACTACCCATTGAGCCCGACGATCTAGCGAGCTTTCTATCCACCTTACAGTCCATTCATCAGCCCATACTTCTTTAACTTGGCGGCAAGAATACTTTGCGAGACCGTATCAAAAGCTTTGCTAAAGTCAAGGAATAACACATCCACTGCTTTCCCCTCATCCCCAGAGCCATTTATCTCATCATAGAAGGCAATTAGGTTAGTCAGGCATGACTTGCCCTTGGTGAATCCATGCTGACTGTTCCTGATCACTTTCCTCTCCTCTAAGTGCTTCAGAATTGATTCCTTGAGGACCTGCTCCATGATTTTTCCAGGGACTGAGGTGAGACTGACTGGCCTGTAGTTCCCCAGATCCCCCTTCTTCCCTTTTTTAAAGATGGACGCTACATTAGCCTTTTTCCAGTCATCCGGGACCTCCCCCGATTGCCATGATTTTTCAAAAATAATGGCCAATGGCTCTGCAATCACATCCGCCAACTCCTTTAGCACCATCCGGCCCCATGGATTTGTGCTCATCCAGCTTTTCTAAATAGTCTCAAACCACTTCTTTCTCCACAGAGGGCTGATCGTCTCCTCCCCATGCTGTGCTGATCTTGTTGGTGAAGACAGAGGCAAAAAAAGCATTGGATACATTAACTTTTTTCACATCCTCTGTCACTAGGTTGCCTCCCTCATTCTAGCGTCTAGAGTAATGAGATAAAATTTAAAAGCCTTCCTACTTTGTTGATGGACAGAAATTTCATACACCACTAGGCTCTCCCAATAGGCGTGAAAGCTGACCACAAAACATTGACTGTCTTGCAGAATGTCTTTGCTTGACAGGATGTCTGCATACTATGGACGACTGAGTTCTGCCAGAATCCTCAGAGACTGAGTGAGAACCTTGTTCAATACTTACAACTTAGAGAGCTTTTAAAATTGGGCACCTCTGGAAAGTAAATATAACTAACTTTAACAGCTGCTTGTTTCTTTGCGTAGTATAATTTTGCCAGACAGTTCACCCCTTGTGCATTCTTTGCTCATCTACTTGTCTAGTCACCCTACTCATCTATCTATCGGGTGATCCTCTATGGCCTCATTTTCCCCACCACCCTTCCCCACATCTTAATTTCCCCCTCCCTTCTCTCCTTTCTACCTTTTCTCTCCTCTACCAGCTCTTACTCCTGATGCTCACCCTCTCTCCCTACTACTTTATCCTACTACCCCACAACCTACCACCAGTTTGTACTCTGCCTTCATATTCTCCTCTATCTTCTTCTTGATTTGGGTGACACTTTTCCCCCCATCCTGGACCTCCTTGCATTTTCTCTCTCACCATCAACAGAGAGTTTGTCTACATGAACATCTAGTTTGCAGCAAGCTGGAATGTGAATCTACCCCACACTAGCCTGCTGTGTACTAACTGTCTATGAGGATCTTGCTGATGTGAACTAACAGTTTATTAGTGCACTTTAATTTAGTCCTGTTTCAAAGCAGGGTCATGTTGGGTGTCCTTACAGTGGCCTCTTCTCTTGCACACCGTCTTCTGAACTGATACTGAAGGACCATGGTGTAGGCTCTTCCCTTGGGAATAGTCCTTCAGACACTTCTTCTACCTCCCCTTTCCATGTAGCTCTCATCTTGAACTGCCCTCCAGCCACCTTCTTCCTTTCTGAGTTTGCTCTTCCTAGCTCTTCCTTTTCCACTCATCACAATTTATCATCCCCATCCTTGGTGATTCACTTTCACTATTGATGTCTCTTCCAACCTATCAGCAATCTATTTCTTCAGACCTCCTTGCTTGATCATCAGTCTGGGAACTACTCTTTCACCTGCCAAAATGGCCACTCATTAGACTTTTTCTTAAACAGATTCTTTATCAATCCTACTCCCCTTCTGATCTATCAAGAAACAAGTACTGTCTATCCTACCACCACCTCTCTTCATTCAACATTGTCCACTCACCCTTTGCCCCCTGCCCAACTTTTCATGACCTCCAGTCCATTGTCATTCTAGATGTCTCCGTTACACTTAGTCCTTTCTTCCCATCTTGCTCATCCCTCACCTCCACTGACCTTGAGATACAGTATGAGTTTACTCAATGTTTTTACCCTTTCCTTACTAACCAACATTTGCTCTTTTTTGTCAGCCACTGGAAATAAGGTGCAATGGGAATGAAGCTGTAAGCCTCATATATCTACCTGTCTTCATTTCAAACTGCAACCAGATAGCAATCACATGCCACTCTGGTTGGGACTGGTCACACTACATACCCCATGCTGAGCTAGAATTTTCACAGAAAGAAGTTTCTGTCCAGGGCAGCCTGTTCCCAGAAAGTGCTGACTGAACTCACTGTGGGAATGTGGTCCACACATAAGCAGCAGTAAGAAACTTTTAACCAGGTAATAAAAATTGCTGTTTGGAAAAATGGGCAGAAGGGGAAAATTCATTTCACCCCTGCTCTTTTTCAAATGGCTTTAAAACACCCAGTGCAAGAGCTGATGATGTGACTGGAATAGGGGTATAGTGACAGCTTCTTCAAGCATAGGAAAACTGGCTCCTGCCTCCTGGGAAAGATAAATATAATAAATATTGATACAGGATCAAATATGTCATACTGTGATGAAATGCTACAGATTCAAATGTCACTCGGTAGTGAAAGACCAACAGATTTGTTTTAATGTAATTTATTTTTTGCCTTTGTCTTTGTTATTTAAAGGAACTTTAGGAAAGTGGTAAGCCCCCCAGAATGACCTGCTATGCTTCATGAAGGAGGTTAATTTTTTTGCAAAGAAGTTCATTGTGGTTCTTTGGACTCAGTACTGCCACCGTTGAAATCAAGTATTGGGCCTTTTATATATGCCATATATAATAATAATAATACCTAGCTCTTATATAGTAGTTTTCATAAGGAGATCTCAAAGTGCTTTACAACCTTTCAAATATGTCTTTCAATTGTTTTTACTAATATTCAGGGCTCAATTGTACACTGTGGTTGCATGAGTGGTGTGTTTTTTCTAATGTCAGTAGAAACAGTTTGCATTCAACAATTCTATATTCTTGTTCTTACTTTACTCAGCCTGCAGCTTTTTGCTGGGCTCAGCAATTGTAGAACCTTGTATTTTGATATGAAGGGTCAAATTCTGACCTCTGCAGACACCTAGTTTACTTTGACATAACACTAACAACCAGTATTCCAAACATCCTTCCCTTTTTTAAAAAAATGAAACTGTCACAGGTCCTAGAAATCACCCCTTCCTGGCCACTCTCAGAATGGTTCATCAGCTGTAAGCAGCGACATTCTTTCCAGACCGGTGGATTACCCCAAAATCTCTATTCCCATTTTAATATTGCCAATGGTAAACAGCCTGTGAATTGTTCCCCTAACTTGGGAAGCTGTACACTGGCCAGCTCGACAGCACCCAGGAAAGATTCAACTAGCAGCTCAGCAAGTAAAGAATGGCTGTTGAATGTGGTTTTGGTAAATTGAAAGGATACTGCCAGTGTCTACTCACTATCTTGGATCTCAGTGAGAAAAATATCTAAATGGTTACAGCTGCCTGTTGTCTCCTGCATAGTATCTGTGAAGCAAAGTGGGAAAAGCTACTGCCAGAATGGAGAACTGAGGTGGAGCATCTGTCTGCTGACTTTGAACAGCCAAACACCAGGGCTATTACTAGGGCCCAAAATGGAGCTATGCAGCTGAGGGAGACTTTGAAAGAGCATTTTATCCATCTGCTGCAGTAGTGTTCTGTGCTGGATCATTCTCTGGGCCTGAAGCTTTGGGTGCTGCTAAGAACTGCTTGCTGTACATTTTCTGTTCATGACTGTGTGTTTTCCTGAATCTATAAATTATGTGGTGGCTGGTGTGCATTTAGAAGGACTGTGTGCTTTGAGTACTGCTATATGTTCTGCAATATTGGTGGCGAACTAATAAAGATAATTTGATTTTCCAAAAATAGAACTTTATTGCATGGGGGAAATCAATGTGTACAAAACCATACAGGCAGGGTTATATATTTTTTTAACATAATGGGACGATAATTTAAAATTAGAAAGGAAGTAAACATTTATGCCCATTTGAGTGCATGTAGTCTGTTGTGACTACTACACATACAAACTTGACCTGTGAGAACCATGGTTAGGATATGTGAAGCTGTGGTTTTACTTGCTGTCCCTTGGCGCAGAGTGGTAAGGGTAATGGTGCACTCTGTGATGCCATGTGGTGTATATTGGTGGGGGAGGGACGAAGAGCAGAGACCATGGAGTTCTCCAAGGACTTCAAAGGCTGGGGAGTCTGGGATTTTTGGACGAGTAGGCCAACCAGGGTCTGCAGAACTTGGTTTTGCTGCCTTCAAAAAGTGATTAAACCCTGGTGCTTTTCTTTCTCCTTGTCCTGCTGTGACTCCTGCGCCTTTTTCCTGTCCTCTCTTTCCACATGCTGATGGTCATATTTGACCCTCCTAGCCCTTTTTTCATGGTCTGATGCTGCATTGGCATAGGATCTTACAGAGCATTTCCTGCCTAGTCTGCTGCTTTCTCCTCATCAGGGTCAGGTTTTCTATGGGCATGGAGTGGGCACCCTGGAGGCAACCACACCAGAACTTGCTGATAAAACAGACAGATGTACCATTGGATTTACAGGCACCAGAGAAGTTTCAGAATGCCCTTCCCTTATTCCCATAAACACTTTTAACAAGAAATGCTTTTTGACACTTCTGCTCTGGAGTGCCTTGGCACAACACCGCTCTCCAGCCCAGCCATGGTGAGTATGGCCCACAGGGGCAAAGGTAGGAAAGCGGAAGGATATTTATTGCATGAAGGTATAAAATTTTGATCCCTATTGGTATGAGTATAGCACAGTGGTACTGAATATTGGAACTATTTTTAGCTGATATCTGGCTGCTGAGGGTCACAAAGGCACAAAGAGCACAACTTCTACTGGTGTCCTGAAGCCAGCTGGGCCAATATGCCACTAGCCTGTTTACTTCAATGGTGCCAGCTCAACTCATTGTGGAGTGGCATGGGAAAGTGTCCTACTGTGGAAGAAGAAATAAAGCAGTTACCCCTAGAAGACTTCAGGAGTGGATTGCAGAGTATCTCCACGAATGCTTCATCAAGATCTCTGAGGACATCCCTGTGCCCATAAACAAACTCCTCCCGATATCCCCTCACTCCTGCCAAACCCTACAGGGAATGAAAAGGAGATGCCAACTCTACCTCTATTTGTTGTACCTCTACCTCTTCTCATACGAGTAAAACAATGAACAGTGAATAACTTCGTCTTGTTTGTTTGGGGCTGGGCTGGGTGCCATCTTAAGCATTGTAAGGAAAAACGCATGCACACATTTACTCAAGGGCCTTTCCCCTTCACAAGGCTCATCTGCACTTGCTTGGCGGGACTGACTAGTGTGTGGTAGAGTCTCAAACAGGTCTTGGTTCATGGTTTGTCTGGAGTTCTCTTCCATATTTTCCCCCATCGTCGTCCTCCTCGCTGTTGATGGCAGGGGTCTCTGTTTCGGATGCCTCCAAGGTATCTAGTTGATCTATGGGGTGCTGATGCAGTTTCCACATGCAGCTCACTATAGAAATGGCACAGCACCAGAGCTGCTGTTGTGCTCCCTGGACTTGTGGTGTCCCTGGCAAAGTTTCTTCATTTTCACACGGCACTGCTGCTGATCCCTGTCACACCTCTTTGCCTGCATCCCCTGTGTAATCTGCTCACAGGCGTCCACATTTCTTCAGCTGGTCTGTAGCTGTAATTGCACAACCTCTTCTTCCCACAGGCCCAGGAGATCCAATGCTTCCTGTCTACTCCAGGCAGGAGCACATCTAGTGCGCGGACTCAGCCTGGTCAGATGGGCAGTTGCAGACAAGAAGGGTGAGCTACTGAGGGTGCTTGCCAAAGTAAACAATCAGGAAAAGGCATTTGAAAACTTGCAAGGAGCTTTAAAGAGTGTGTGTGATTGCTGGTCTCTGTGAACCCTGGGCACTGAAGTTTTAAATTGTTACCAGAGCAGTCACTGTTGCAAGGAATAGGGTATTGTGGGATGGCTGCTGAAGGAATTTTAGAGTGGACACAGTGTCTATACTTACACAGTATCAGCCTCAGTAGGTCAACTATGGCTCTACACCATTTGGGGAGGTAGTTTTACTGTGTCCCTGTAACTGGGCACTTATGTTGGCCAGAAACACACACAGATTGTTGCAAGGTGACTTGTATAAACCTAACTTTGTGATGTAGACCATGCTGAGGGCTGCTGTGAGGGATTCCTAGAGTGTGTCAAGCCCCTGGAGCCAGGGGTGCTGGAACAATTTGTATAGTGGGGTGCTGAGAGCCACCCTTTAAATCCTGTATACCGCTTCACTTTAAGACTTGGGGTGCGGCAGCACCCCCAGCACACCTTGTCCCAGCACCTATGCCTGGAGTCTGAACAAAGTACAGACCCCACCCCTAGAAACTCAGGGTATCTAGACACACTCTCAGGGTGGCAGACCTGTTGTATTAATTTATATGGCAAAAAAGGGCTCAAAGAATCAAAGATGTTAACCTGAACCACAGAACCCTAACACTGTCCAACATTAAACTAGGTTTGGGGCTTGGTATACAGAAACCTTAGCCTGCTTAGCACCATGGCAATCACACCATTAAAAATTGTTTTAACCTTTTATTAAAAGTACAGAAATGAAGGAAAAACAGTCAAAGCATTTGAAATGTAAACCGTCAGACAAGGCTTTTATTTTAAAAACATCCCTTGTTCCCTTTCCCTCTAGCTGGACAGAGATTTTAGGAGGAAAAATTCCCTCCTCCTTGTTTGACATCTTTTAGATGGTATTAAAGATGGTGTCAAGGCTGCTTTCCCACTTTGAACTTTAGGGTACAAATGTGGGGGCCTGCATGAAAACTTCTAAGCTTAACTACCATTTAGATCTGGTCCGCTGCCACCATCCCAAGCTAATTCCCTTCCCTGGGTAGCCTTGAGAGACCTTCACCAATTCCCTGGTGAATACAGATCCAAACCCCTTGGATCTTAAAACAAGGAGAAATTAACCATTCCCCCTCCTTCCTCCCACCAACTCCTGGTGGATCAAGATCCAAACCCCTTGGATCTTAAAACAAGGAAAAATCAATCAGGTTCTTAAAAAGAAGGCTTTTAATTAAAGAAAAAGGTAAAAATCCTCTCTGTAAAATCAGGATGGAAAAATAACTTTACAGGGTAATCAAACTTAAAGAGCTCAGAGGACCCCCCTCTAGCCTTAGGTTCAAAGTACAGCAAACAGAGATAAACACTCTAGCAAAAGGTACATTTACAAGTTGAGAAAACAAAGATAAACTAACACGCTTTGCCTGGCTGTTTACTTACAAGTTTGAAATATGAGAGACTTGTTCAGAAAGATTTGGAGAACCTGCATTGATGTCTGGTCCCTCTCAGTCCCAAGAGCGAACAACTTCCCAAAACAAAGAGCACAAACAAAAGCCTTTCCCTCCCCGCCCCCCAAAGATTTGAAAGTATCTTGTCCCCTTATTGGTCCTTTGGGTCAGATGTCAGCCAGGTTACATGAGCTTCTTAACCCTTTACAGGGAAAAGGGTTTTGGAGTCTCAGGTCAGGAGGGATTTTATAGTACTGTACACAGGACAGCTGTTACCCTTCCCTTTATAGTTATGACAGATGGTAATAACTGTCCTTTTTGGGAAAAAGAAAAGAAGTTAGTTGAGATGGGCTGGAGCTGTTGTTATTGCTGCTGTTAAAGCCTGATCCCAATTCCTAGAAGACAAAAAAGGACAAACACAAAAGGGGAGAGAAAATAATAGCAAGGATAGAAAATGTAGCTTCTATCCCTGGTATTGACTGTCACTTACAGACTCACTGCTGGAGAAACACAGGCACAGTAGGCAGTCTTGTCAGCCACTTTGAGACCTGATAAACTTGTACCAGCATTGGGGTATTTTGGGCATTACATTTAGCTGCTTTTTTTTCTAGTTACAGGCTTACAGCAGTGTTGCAAAATATGCAGGCTGGCTGGCTGTGCCATAGTCTTGTTAGAAAGAAGGAAAAAGGAGAGAGATAGGACAGAGAAGAAATAAGATCTGGAAGGAAAAGAACACCCAAGCATCGGGGTGGGGGGAGGGACATTTTGGGGAAGAGAGAGAGAGGAAATCCAACATCCCAGGTAGTATTTGGGATTCAGCTAGTGATGTCATCTGGGTTTCAGAGTAGCAGCCGTGTTAGTCTGTATCCGCAAAAAGAAGAACAGGAGTACTTGTGGCACCTTAGAGACTAACAAATTTATTAGAGCATAAGCTTTCGTGGACTACAGCCCACTTCTTCGGATGCATATAGAATGGAACATTCTATATATGGAATATATGTTCCATTCTATATGCATCCGAAGAAGTGGGCTGTAGTCCACGAAAGCTTATGCTCTAATAAATTTGTTAGTCTCTAAGGTGCCACAAGTACTCCTGTTCTTCTTTTCATCTGGGTTTGTCTTTCTTTCTTTCTGGCCCAGTCTGGTCAGGACATCTCATATGATTAAGATGAAGGAGGTCTGTGGTCCCAGGGGATGGTGAAGGTGGCATCTATGATGGTGGAGCTTGCTCCAGTAGCCAACTTTAACCCAAAGTTCTGATCACTCACCATTGTCTCTGGCCTGACATGACACAACCCCACTAACTCAGCATGGATTCGCATACATATAGGCTCTCCAAGACACAATAACTTCCTGACACAATTTCATAAATTCATCCACAATTCAGAAGTGTTACAGACAGAATCCTCAGTCTGTAAAAGAAACAATTAAGTTAACCCTTTTTCTTTTATCAGTACATTACATCCCACAAATACTCAACTACTCTTAATGAGTCCCGGTTATTTTTTAACTATTTACTATTAACTATGTGTTGTTTTTTCAGGTGCTGTGACAAGTCAGTCAGCTCCAGGTCCTAGAAATACCGCTGCCTCTTGTTGCATTGGTATGTATGACCGCTCAATGGCTGTGTGCCAAATGATTTTTTTTCCCTTGGAGTTCAAGCAAGTTGTCCCTTATCTATAAAAGCAGGAGCATCCACAGGGCAGCCCACTAGTTGTCATATAGGTGAGGTCACAGGCACATTCTTCTGTGTGTGTACTCTTAAGGCATTTGTTCTGCAAATTATTGCAACCAGTAACCTATGTTTGCAGTTTCCTCACAATAGAAATCTTCATTCTATTGTAATCTCGTATGGTCTTGAGGCAACTAGGTGTGTGTCCATAGCCCTGTCTCTCCAAGTGCCACCCAAATTCCAACAACTTCTCCCTGTTCAAACTCCTTGCTATGCAGCAATTTTGTCATAGTGAAACCTTGTATCTTCCTTATGTTTTTATTTTTCCTCCTGCACTTGGTTAAGTCCATCTTTGAGTCTTATCCTGTGCAGTTTCAAGAAGGGGAAGTCTGGTCCTAGTCTGATGTCCCAGCACAGTAGCAGGTTGCTCAACGATACTTAAAGGTGTTGAGATGTAGTTAAGCAAAGCAGAATTAATGTTTGTTTCATGTCTAGTCCTTTAAAATAATTCCTTAACAATTTTAACTCTTTTACTCCTTAACAATACTCCTGGTGGGAGTTATAGTACGGAATCAAAGCACAGTGTCTCACCATTGGAGCTAGCGCTGGGTTCCTCCTCTGTGTTTTCTTTCTCTTGCATCGACTGGCTAAATAAACGAAATGCACTTTTTCCCAAATGCCTTTCAGCATCTATATCTATGTCAGCCCATATTTTTATGTCCATCTGCGTCATTTGTTTCACACTGGATTTGAAAATTTAATATTGTTTGCTGAATGCCATTACTGCATGATGTCAAGTATCAGGGGGTAGCCGTGTTAGTCTGTATCTACAAAAACAACAAGGAGTCTGGTGGCACCTTAAAGACTAACAGATTTAATCTGTTAGTCTTTAAGGTGCCACCAGACTCCTTGTTATTACTGCATGAGGGGCTGATTCCACTAATACTCCTTTCAATGAAGCCTTTCTTCCACAACTGAAACGCCATTTTCATACAATCTATTAAGTCAATTTTATATCTAAATGATGAGGTGCTGGAAGGAACACTGTTGATAATGTATTTATATGTAAAATCCTTTCCTTTTTTGGAATTTTGCTTAGAATAATAAAACTAGTACAGATATGGGTGAATTATCTTGCTTTTATTATTTCAGTGAAGCTGGAAAAAAATGGTAATAAATTGATATTCAAAGATTTTCAATACTTGAAGGTAAAACTTGTCTTTGAAGCAACGAAGAAAAATGCTAATATGTTGTTTTTAACTTTTTTTTTAACACCATCACAAATATTTTTGTGACATTTCTTGGGCAGCACAAGAGATTGCAATTTCTACTGGGGAAAGTATTTTATTACAGTCGTTTACTGGAATCCTCAATATATCATCTATTTGTTGTAAGATAAGGTAAGAAAAACTCATGAGTATTTGAAAGTTGTGTTGTATGAGCTTTTCAATACTTTCTGAAGCTTTCGCAGATACTGTTGGCCAGAACCTTGGCTGGTGTAAACAGAGTTGGGCAAATAATAGATTTTTTTTTTTTTTTTTTTTGGTTTGTTGGCAATTCAGAAAAATTGAACAAAGAATGATTTTGGATCAAACACTTGACCCTTACTAAAACATTTAATTTTGATTTTCAGCATTTTTAATAGTCTTAAAGGAAATTTAAAAACAAAAAGTCATTTGGCATCAAAAAATTGAAGATTCCTTTTAAAATGTCAAAATAAAACATTTCAATTTTTTCAGATTTTTTTTTTTTTTTAAGATCAATTTTTCCCCAACCAAAACAATTTGGTGAAATTGACATGAAATGTTTTGGTATCACCAAATCTGCATTTCTGACTCTGCTTCCACCATCCCCCGAAATAAGGTTTGATTGAAAAATTTTGCCCAGCTACAGATGTAAATTGATGTTGCTTCATTGACATCTGTGAAGCTACTCTGATTTATACTTGCTGAGGAGCTAATCCCATATATCTGTTTTATATGCTCATCAGCGTATATTTTAAATAGAGAAGCGAGAAAAATATTTATTAACTATGGAGACAATAAATGAAGTTGCTGTTTATTGTCACGTTCAAATGTAGCATGATGATTTTCAGTACATCACCAATCTATTCAAAATGTAGCGGTGCACATTCACAAAAAGTTATCTGTAGTAACAGCAGATTTTCTGTCCGTTTTTAAAACATTTCATAAAGGTGATCAGACTTTTAACTACTCAGGTAAAAAATTACTGGGCAGCTAATGACTCCTAGAAAATTTTGCAATAACTGTCTGAAATTCACCTTCAGGCCCTATTTAAAAGCAGCATCAAGGTATTTTTCACAGCCTTTTGTTTACTTGTTATAGTAGCATTTAAAAGACTGCAAAGATTTCTGCTTCCTAAATAAGTGCAAAATTCTCTTCACAAATCTGAATGATGGACAATATCCTTGACATTCTGATTCAAAATCAAGTTGTGCACATGCAGAGAGTGGAGAACTATCGTGGAGTTCCAAAAGGAGATTTTTTTTCCTTGAATAGGCAGCTCCTTTTGTCACAAGCACACACTAATGGAGCAGGGTGAAACTTTTCAGGACAACAGCTTATTTTCCAACAAATGGAATGTTGGTGGGCCCATACTCTGCTTTTAGCCTGGGGTTTAAAGCACTCACCTGGGATGTGGGAAACATTGGTTCAATTCCCTCCTCTGCAGCATGTGGATTTGAATTTTGGTCTCTCACATTCCAGGACAGTGCCTGGGATGTGGGATATTCTGGCATGGGTCTCTTTTTTTGAAGCTGTTCCCTTGTGTATAAACAATTAAATAGTCCCTGGAGCAGGGACTTGAACTTTGGCCCGTCCTCCCCTTGTTGTCCATTGGACAGCCAGAAAGGTGCAAGCCAACTAGTTTTTGCTTCTCACAACATTTATTTAACCTCCTTTCCCCTCTCCCCTCCCCCCGCAGGGTTTCTCAGGCCTCTTGCCCCATTTTTAGCTGAATCCACCCTTCCTCTTATAATTATATGGTATAGGGCCTGGGTTTTTAGGTTGCCGTGGGTCTGACTGATCACTTACTTAAGGGGTCAGGAAGCAATTTTTCCCTTTGGGGCTACATTGGTTTTTTTTTTGCCTTCCTCATATCAGCATGGAGACACAGTTAGATTAAATAGGTAGAGGATTTAGAAAATTGTGTGACTGTTAGTTTGTTGCAATTTGTGTCCAGAGTGCATGAAAGGCCAAAGGGCCAGTGACCAAAAAATAAGAGACACTTGTGGACTCCAAGTCTATGGGCGAAAGGAAGACCTAATGTCCTTGCAGAACAGGGTCCCTCTTTGGTACCTTATGTCTTTGGGTAGACAGTGGAGAGTTTACCCAAATTATGGGATATATGATAGATGACCCATAAATGTTAAATTTTAATAAAGTTGCATTCTGCCACTTAAAATTCATCCCCGTGTCTGTCCTCATTCACTTGCGTGTGCTAATCAAGTCTCCCACAGCTTAGATGAGGGCTCTATTTATCAGGATACAAAGTCTCTCACTCTTTTGCCCTGGGCCAATGACTATTCATTGTCATTACATAAATTCATAGATTGCAAGGCCAGAAGGTATCATTGCAATCACCTAGTCTGACCGCCTGTGTAACACAGGCCATAGAATGTCCCCAAAATAATTTCTAGAGCACATCTTTTAGAAAAATATCCAATCTTGATTTAAAATGGTCAATGACAGAGAATCCATCACTAACCTTGGTAAATTGTTCCAATGGTTATTTACCCTCACTGTCAAAAATTTACACCTTATTTCCACTTTGAATGACAATGAACTGCCACTATGGATGACGATGAATAGATGAACATCATTTTTTTTTTCAATTCACCAATATTTTTTGCAATTTTTGGATTTGGTTTGACCTGAGCCAAAAAAAAAATGTTGGAAGTGCCACTAAAACCAAAACATCAGTTATTTGCCCAGATCTATGCTCTGATTTAATGCTGATTTTAGTGTTGGTCATGAGTCGAAAACAATTTACTCAATTTAGACCTTTTTCTGCTTTTAGACTCCCTGCAAATAGACTGTGATTTATACAAATGTGTCTGTTCAAAATTATTTTATAAATATTATATCAGAGCAAATTTCACTGTATATGGCTCATGAACTATTCACTGCAACTGTTGCTTCAGGTATTTTTTATTTGCTCTATATGACCGAGCTCCAGAGTCACATGGTATTGTTTCTTCTCCCTGTTTGGGTCAATGAATCATAGACCAGAGGGGTGTTTCAATAAGCCACTTGTGGTGCAAACACACATTTGCACAAATATTTGTTACACTTCCAAGTACAGAGCTGAACAGTTGAGTGAGTGGCACTCCCAAGAAGTTGGTGCCCAGGTCCAACTGATCACCTGTTCCTTAGACTAGCCCTTTTTGCACAAATATTACTGTGAAGAAAAACATGCTCATATACATGTTTGCAGAAAGTATTTCCAACCCCTTTTATGGATTATTTAGTAGAATTCACAGTTTTTATTCAAACTAGGTGGTTTTTTTGTTTTGTTTTTTGCAATTTTCCCAGCTCTACCGTTCAGTGGGCAGCTGACTAATACAAAAAAAAATCTTTATTAAAGGTGGTTTTTGTTTAAAATATCAAATACAAATAATTGCATGGGATTTACAAAAAGATAAGAAAAAATATACCAGATTGTTAAATTCTGGGCCTAACAAACTGAATGATACTGAATGATATTATTTAATTTAGTAAGTTTTCAGATGTGTTTGGCAGTACTGTCACATTGGGCAGTGATGGGAGAAATTGAGAGTGACTGTGTTGGAGATCAGATACTCATCTTTGTGGTTACAGAGGCAAAGCTCTAGGCTTATCATTTGTAGGAAAGCTGTGGGAGGTGTTATGGAGAATGACGACAAGACTTGGGATCTTGGAAGTCTTGAAGAGGAAAATGTTCCTGTTCGAGGTCTGGTTGAAGTCGGGCTCTCAGGACAAAAAAAAAAAACCTCTATATGAATGTTTTCTAACCTTAAAATAGGTGTGGTTCAGGTAAAGGCTGAGGGCTATGCTACGCTCTGATTTTAACCAAAACTGTTTGTTGATCCATGTTCTTTGAAGCCAAAGGGAACTATGCTTATTCCAGGCATAATTTGGCCTTTAGAAGACAGTTCAGCGCATATTTCCTTTAAAAACGTTGTTTCAGTCCACATTATTGTTCCTGTATTGTTGTTAATAGAAACGTTTACATTTTAGTCAGAACAAACATGTATTGGTGTAAAATTAAGTCATTTACAGATCCAAGGTCGAGCTTGAGGTAGGGATGATGCCTTCACTTGGCATGCTTCTGTTGCCCTGGATTGGTTGTTTTACATGCACTCCAGAACACAGTATGTAACAGAAAAATACTCCTCTGTGTGTTAGTGTGTGGAAGGAGGACGCGGCCTTCACATAGTGCAAACTCATGTTTTTTTATTGGTAGCAACTGGCTCGTTCCATGTGTTTTCTGTGTATCAAAATTAATCCACTTAAAGTTCATTTGCTCCAAAATTATTCAAATAATTATTTATGAATAGAGCTTTTATCTCTAGGATCCAAGAAATAATACAAACTCCTTCTGGCAACAGCAACTGCCTCAGCCTGTAACTTCCTGTCAGAGTGATTTTAGTCCTGAAGTTTAAATGATAAGCTTTAACATTAAGCTCAGTTTCGCATCAGTCATTTTATGATGATAAAGTTTCCTGTCAAGTTATCCTGCTAACCCCAGCTCTTAGTATTACCATTAGGAATGTGGATGATACCTTCTCTTCTATAGGCACATTCGTAACTCTGCCTTCCCTTCAGAGATTCTTCTAGAACGCTTGCCTATATTTCATTCTTTATGCTGAGTCTTAAAACTGTCTGTATTATATTTCATACCTATCTTCTCAATTTGCTGCTGTTAGTGTAATGAAGATATAAAAGTTGCCAGAAATAAGACACACAACTTCTTTCCTTGCTCCAAATTAAAGGTCCAAACACCTACTACCAAAGTTTAGAGAAAATAACAAGGTGATACATAAAATAAATACATTTCACTAAATAAATAAAGGTAATGGGAGCACTCACACTTTGAAAATTCCTGTGTGTACCTCTTCTCATCTGTCCTCTACATTTCTTCCTGGATTCTTTTAAAATGAACTGAAGTTATGAAGTGGGGAAGAAACCTGTTTAGAATTCCAACTATGTACCAGAAAATATATGAAGACTTACAAATAGTTATAAATGAGCCCAAGCAATAAAGTTCATATTCATATTTGAACCCAAACATGCCCAAATTTGGGGGGAATTAAGGGCTAGGACTTTGATTCAGACTCTTCTTTAAGAAGAGTTATATCCTGAAAAATAAATGGTCAAGTCATGGCACTTTTGCTCAGTTTTGGTTCATACCTTTTTACGAACCTCTTGATACTACATTATAAGAAAGGAATTATTAAGGACTTCAACTACTATAGAAAAATCAGCCTATTATCAGTGTTAAGCAAAAAGCTCCTAAAACTACTTCAGGGCTTTAATAATCCCTGGCAAGATTTGGAGGTAATTTCTCAAACTTGAATCACCTGTGGAGAGTGAATTAAATTCTAGAGAATGGGGATCTCTACAAGCCATTCTTGTCTTTTCCCACAGCCTGTCTTGCTGATTATAGTTTATTTCTATTATGGCCATTCCAAAACATCACATTTCTTTATCATTTTTCATTGATGTCCCCATCTATTACCAAATCAAAGTTGCTCTTTCACTTTCCAGAGGCTTGTTCCATTGCATATTTCTTCCCAAGACCAATTGTGGCCTCTTTCTTTTACTCTGCAAATTTTGGGTCACTTTTGTTTCCCCCATCTGTGGAATTATCTCACTTCCACTCAGAGAGCAGCTGAGTCCATCCCTTTCCTCTTGACTGAAAGTGCTATTTCCAAATTCTCTTAGTTACTGCAGTGGGGTAGCAGGGGTGGACTGAGGGTAGGATTTTGCCCTATATCTTCACTTGTCTTCCAAGCGCTTGAACAAGCACTTGTGTGTATACACAGACCCTATGCTTGAGTAGCACAAATTGCACATACCAATATGCAAGAACAAATCAAGGTTTGTGAAAATACCTTTCTGTGTTGGGAAGTTGGACAAAGACATGAGTGAACCCACAATTTATCATGCAATTCTGGAAAATATACCCCACATTTCTATATCTTTCCCTTGTTTCCCCTCTGTGCAAGTGTACCGGTATGATTATTTGCATTATTACTGATGTTTAAATTGCTACTCCAGCCAATCTCCAGAAATCATTTTGCTTCTTTGTTTGTATGAGAGCAACTGTACCCAATTTAGTAAAGTAATCCATTCTTATTTCTTATCATTCACTGTAAAGCCTTTTTCAAATCCTTTGTATGAAAAAGACAAGATAAAACTAAATTGAATTCAGCTGAATTTACACGAACAGTGTAGCAACTTTTAAAACTTGACAATTCGAGTGAAGATAGCAAGCTGAAGTGACGTGTTAGATAAGGAGACAAAATCTCAACCAATATTTCACCTCTTGTCTAAAAATCTTCAAAAACCTTGCATGGGAAGAAAAGGTCATTGACAAGAATTTCCTGAATGATCTCTGATTTGCTGATCACATGGTTGCCTTTGCTGAAATTTCTGAAAGAGCTTTCAGCAATTATTGGGAAGGTTCCCACAAAGAAAGACTCGGGATGAATATGTAGAAGACCATAGTCTCATTTAATACAATTATGAAATAAAAAAATAACTGAAATGGCTAGAAAATCATTAGAATTTGTTACATACTGTGTCAGATTGGGACAAATGATACATGCTATTCAAATCTAAAGCAATAAAGTGAAGAGAAGAATTAAGGCATAGGTCTTGTTTGGATTGGAAAAATGAAGTGTGTTTAGCAAACATATTAGCCAACGTGTTAATTATCATGTTGCTTGACCATGACAACTTAACATATTTTTAAAAAGTATTGTCTTTGTCTAAACGTGGTAATAAGTGGTGTTTCAAAGCATGTTAATTAACATGTGTTCACTAATTCATTTCCTAAACATAATTCTAGATTGACTCTTTGGGTCTGATCCTGAGAGGTGATCCCACTGAATTCAACGGGAGTTGTATGTGCTCAGCACCCTTCGGGACTGAGTCCTTATTGAAGAAGCTTTGAAAGACTGAATGCTATCAGGAAATTAAAATAGTGGTGCAACTCCATTGACCAAGAGCAAGCTATGCCCATCTATACCAGCTGAGATGCTATATTCAGAATGAAGAAAGCATTGTGAGAAAACAAAAATAAACTCTTCATTCAGTTTTTTTCTGTGCTGACATTTCAAGAGCTATAAAAGAGGAAGGTCCAAAAGACTGTTAACATAAGACAGCAGTTGCTTTATTATTATCAGTGAAATCCATGACTTCAGACTTTTTATTTTATCCTGATAGAGAACATGAGTGACAAAACAGCCATTTTGAACTTTTTAAAATCAAAATTCTATTTCTAACTGATTGATTTAATTTCTTATTTATGGCTGGAAGTGATGGTTTTTCTGTATAACTTAAATTATTATTAAATGAAATACCATCTTTAAATTGCTTTCACCCACTGAACCCTAAGATCTGGGGTTAACTGTTAACCAATGCTAGATATTCAGGAAATACCAATATGCATAGTTCTCCAGAAGTTGTGAATTTTTTTCTTTGAATGTTTCATTCAAATGCTTTGTAAAAGAGATGTAAATAGTAGGCAAGCTATACAAGGATTGAGCTATAATATCATGAAATGATATATTACATTTTTCACTGGGGATGGAAATTTCCCTCAAGTCTAAATTCCCACTTTATTTTATTTTTTCTGGAATTATTTAACTGACCTATTTGTGGAAATGTGGGTGTCACAGATCCAGGACCAGCTGCATCTCTGTCACCTCAGTGGTCTCTCTGAGGGCACCTCCTCAGGAGTCGGGCCTTGTGACTTTACCTATCCTGGTGGGGAATCTTAGACTGTGCTACAGTCTAAGCATCAACCCTGAGCATCAACCATGCTTACCCAGCAGGTCTGACTGAGTTTTGGCATTTGTGGTTCTTTTCTTTGGGACTTTGGGACAAGTTGTGTATATAGTGACACAACAGCCTTTTTAAAAACAAAGCATTATTTATTTTAACAGTAAGAACTAAGGCTATATCTGCACTTAGTATCATAGAAGATTAGGGTTGGAAGAGACCTCAGGAAGTCATCTAGTCCAACCCCCTGCTCAAAGCAGGACCAACCTGAACCAAATCATCCCAGCCAGGGCTTTGTCAACGTAAGACCATTGCTCCTTGTTCTGTCATCTGCCACCACTGAGAACAGCCTAGCTCCATTTTCTTTGGAGCGCCTCTTCAGGTAGTTGAAGGCTGCTATCAAATCCCCCCTCACTTTTCTTTTCTGCAGACTAAATAAGCCCAGTTCCCTCAGCTTCTCCTCATAAATCGTGTGCCACAGCCCACTAATAATTTTCATTGCCCTCTGCTGGACGCTCCAATTTGTCCACATCCTTTCTGTATTGGGGGCCCAAAACTGGACATAATACTGTACTCCAGGTGTGACTTCACCAGTGCCGAATAGAGGGGAATAATCACTTCCCTGGATCTGCTGGCAATGCTCCTACTAATGCAGCCCAATATGCCATTAGCCTTCTTGGCAACAAGGGCACACTGTTGACTCATATCCAGCTTCTCATCCACTGTAATCCCCAGGTCCTTTTCTGCAGAACTGCTGCTTAGCCAGTCAGTCCCCAGACTGTAGCGGTGCATGGGATTCTTCCATCCTAAGTGCAGGACTCTGCACTTGTCCTTGTTGAACCTCAGATTTCTTTTGGCCCAATCCTCCAATTTGTCTAAGTCACTCTGGACCCTATTCCTACCCTCCAGCATATCTATCTCTCCCCCCAGCTTAGTGTCATCCATGAACTTGCTGAGGGTGCAGTCCATCCCATTATCCAAATCATTAATGAAGATGTTAAACAAAACCGGCACTAGGACCAACCCCTGGGGCACTCCACTTGATACCGGCTGCCAACTAGACATCGAGCCGTTGATCACTACCCATTGAGCCCGACGATCTAGCCAGCTTTCTATTCACCTTACAGTCCATTCATCCAATCGATACTACTTTTACTTGCTGGCAAGAATACCGTGAGAGACCATATCAAAAGCTTTGCTAAAGTCAAGGTATATCACATGCACCACTTTCACCATATCCACAGGGCCAGTTATCTTATCATAGACTCTCAACAGGCTTTTCTCCAGTTTCATACTGGAGCTCTGAGCAATCATACTGCTCTCTTACAGACAGTGCAACTCCTCCACCTTTTCTCCCCCGCCTGTTCTTCCTGAACAGTTTATATCTATCCGGGACAATGCTCCAGTTATGAGTTACCCCACCAAATCTCTGTTATTCCAATCACATCATAGTTCCTTGACTGTGCCAGGATTTCCAGTTCTTCCTGCTTGTTTCCCAGGCTTCTTGCTTTCATGTACAGGCACCTAATATAACTAGACTATTGCACTACTTTCTCAATATGAATCAGGAGAATTAAAATGCTACAGTGGCACAGCTGTAGCGCTGCAGCTATCCTACTGTAGTGTTTAAGTGTAGACACTTACTACAGGGACGGGAGTGGTAGCAAGGCAACGGAAGAATTCTTCCATCAATCTAGTGCTGTCTACATGGGTACTTAAGTCAGTTTAGCTGAACTGCTCAGGGGTGTGGATTTTTACACCCCTGAGCAATGTGGCTGGGTCAATCTAATTTTCTAGTGTAGACCAGGCAAAAGAAATTAGAGAAAAAGGATTTTAAAACAATGAACATCCTCTGATAGTCATCTAGGCAGGCCTAACTTCCTCAGAAACCTCTCTCTCAGCCTGCTTCCTTTGAATAATTCCTTGTTCTCTTGGAGAGTTCCTTTTTAAACTATTGTAGTCTTTTGTTTTTCTGTGTTGCTGGGGTTATGGACAAAACTAGTTTTGCAAATTGGCTGGAGCGGAGGTAAACTCTTCAAAGCTAACAATATGGGAATGTCTCTTAACAGTCCTCAAGTGTTTGCTGAGGGGGTGACCTATCCTGAGGCATTCTCTCTCTCTCTTGTTTTTCCTTTCACCTAGATTTATGCAGACAAAGGTAATTCCAGGGTCCATGATTCTGAGGTTGTCCACCTGGCATGTTGTCCTGGTGCTGCAGACCATGGAAGTTGTCTGATACCCAGCCCCAGCTATGTCCGCATGGTGGCTGTTCCAGAGCAGAGCCACAGACCCTGAAATTCTGGGTTTCCCAGCAGCCCAGCTAGATTGGCTCCCACTGAAGTCAACTGGAATTTCAGTCATTGGAAACGTTGTCAGGCCAATGATGAGCAATTTTGAAAACCCCACCCAGAGTTTACAGGACACCCAAAGTGGGGGAAAAAAGAAAAATACCCCCGGGGCTTCCAGTGTATTTACATAGATTGTTTTCAACCAAACAGACACAAAGCAATGCAGCCTCTGGCCACATTCCCTTCATGTTGCTCAACAATTTGTGACCTATACAAAACAATGAAATCAAACAAACAACAGTAGAGCATAAACAGGCCGTTATGTCCCCAGAACTCCAACTTTGGGTTTCTATTCAGCAAACTCTTGTCTGTCCCTCGCAAGACAGTAGTGCAGGCACTTTTTAAGGCTCTGTATCTAATTTGCTTCAGTTGCACCTCATTACCAAATCTCAGAGAAACCACTCTTGAAAACCATGTTGGAATGTAACTGGGGTGGGAGAAACCTGCTGCAGGCCTTACAGCCAGCTTACTAGGGTATGTCCTAGGGGAGGGCAGTAGGGTTGCAGGATCCTACCTGGGATCGGTGAATGGCCTGTAAGACCTGCCACAATCCTAGGTCAAATGGTCTCATGATTTAATATCAATAATAATTAATATTTTGAATTTACAGCTTGCTTTTCATTTGAGGATCTCAGAATGCTATAATATATACCCTTTATTATGTATAAGAGCTACTAAAATGATTGTTATTTGCAGATGAATATATGGAGGTACAGTGAAGTTAAGTGACTTGCTCAAGACCACATGAGTCAGGGCAAGTCTACACTACAGCGGGGATCGATGCTCTGAGATCGATCCACCAGCGGTTGATTTAGTTTGTCTAGTAAAGACCTGCCAAATCGACTGTAGATCGCTCTCCAGTCAACCCCTGAACTCTACCCCTGACGAGAAGAGTAAGGTAAGTTGATGGGAGAGTTTCTCCTGTAGACACCCCCCCCCCCCCCCCCCGCGCCGTGGTATTGACCCTGTGGTTACTTGACCTAAGGTACATTGACTCCAGCTACGTTATTCACAAAGCTGGAGTTGCATAGCATAGGTCGACTTACCACAGTAGTGTAGACATAGCCTCAGTAATAGATGCTAGATTAGAAATCCTGACATCTAGACCTGCCTTCTAACTGTAAGATAAAACATTCTGTCCATACTAGTACAATTGGAGATGCATACTGTTTTGTGTGTAAAAAAAAAAAAAAGCCAGTACCGTGGAACTATCTCACAGTGAAGACATTCATTTCACAGAATAATTTCACTCTAAATGGAGGCTGACTGTAACTGAAATGTTAGTTTACACTGCAATGCAATTGAAGCAATTTAGGACTTTCATTTACTATAAACAAGTTTTCACAATATCAGCAGGCTCTACTGTCTATTGCTCATCTAGGTTACCTCAATGAGCATATAGTTATGATGATACAAAATGAGATTAACCTCCAAATGACACAGCGCATTCAGCCCAGAAGTTTTTGCAAATAGGTACTGTCAGCAACAGAGGGTTGAATGGAATGTTATACAATGTTAACATTGCAATCTAACATTATAATAATAACAAAAAACTATTACAAGAACTTTTCTTAGCTGTAAAATTCATTTAGAAAGCAATAGAAGAATAAAGTATATAGGTGAGATGATAATGGGAACCCTACTGGCCCATGCACTGTTTTAATCAAGAATCTGAAATACAGACTAGAGTACAATTTTTGGCACTGTAATTGCACCTTTCATGCTCAAGGTGTTCTAAAGCAATTTTCAATAATGAGCTAGATACTGCTGACCCAATGACTGTGTAGGAAGTAACCGCAATTTTCTCAACACAAGCTCCCCAAGACATCAGACCACAGAATCTGCTTTACTGGGATCAAGAATGTTGGGGGGTACTGCCATTACTCCCTGCTTATTTAAAGAAAGTGCCAGATCCATCTCTAACTTTCACTTGGGCACCAAAAGGGACTTTAAATGGAGGAATTATTAGATGTTAGCATTTTCAATTGTAAGGTGCAGGGCTCATAAAAAAACAAATTAGGAGAAAAGAAGACAAACTAGCTAAAAGCTAAACAACAATAATCCAGATAGAACTGCAGAGAGACTGAGAAATTGTGCACCAGTGTGTGAGGTGAACTTTATAAAGTTCTATGGCTCCAAATGAAGCTTTTTCTCTTTAGCTAGTAGTGTAAAAGCCAAAAAGCTCCTCAATTCTCAGTTCCTCTGGTTCAGTGTGTGAATTTTAGAAAAAATATTCACAATGTACTAATTGGCATTAGGATAAGAAGTTCCAAAGCTAGGTAAAAATAGATTCTAATAAATCTGCTCATAAATCACTAAAACCAGAGCAGAATTCCAAATTAGTGACCATCAAGAGCCTTCTGGGTGTGACTTTATGTTTACAAATTAATAATTGTGCAGTACAGAAAAAGGCAATATTTACATTATTTTCCCCCATCAAGAACAAATTTTCATAAATAGGGAAGATGATATAAAGATCCTCTGAACAATGTAGAATTGTAGCTGCTTAAATGTGCTACAAATTGAAATGCTGTGGCTATTCCCTAAAGCCTCTTGCCAATTGTTTATTTGATGACAAGGTGTCTAAATCGATTCCCCTAAATGCAACTAGAAAATGAAATCCACAGATATCTGGTGAGGAAGTATGATTTAGTGGTTAAAACCAGGGCCGGCTCTAGGCACCAGCAAAACAAGCAGGTGGTTGGGGCGGCACATTTCTAGGGGCAGCATTCAGGCGCCGGCCATCATAGGCACAGACTCCGTGGCATAGAAAAAATAGCCCCCGCCACCCCAGCTCGCCTCCGTTCCGCCTCTTACTGCCTCCCTGAGTGCCCCGCCGCTGCTCCGCTTCTCCCCCCTCCCTCCCAGACTTGCCGGGCGCAAAACAGCTGTTTCGCACAGCAAGGCTGGGAGGGAGGAGAAGCCGAGTGGTGGGGCGCTTGGGGGAGGCGGCGGTGGTGGAGCGGAGGTGAGCTGGAGCGGGGAGCGGTTCCTCTACCCTTCTGTTACTTCCTGCGCCCCCCCCATCCTAGCTCACCTCCACTCCGCCTGCTCCCCTGAACGCGCCGTTGCTCCGCTTCTCCCCCCTCCCTCACCTGAGAGGGAGGGGGGAGAAGCAGAGCGGCGGCGCGCACAGGGGAGCAGGTGGAGTGGAGGTGAGCTAGGGCGGGAGGCCACGGGGGGGGTGCAGGAAGCAATGGGGGGGGGGGAATGGGGCCCCCCCGGGGGGGGGGGGGGGGGGGGGGTTTTGGGGAGGGGGGCGGAAGGGGCAGAGTTCGGGGCGGGGGGCACGAAAAAAAGGGGGGGGGCAAAATTTTTTTGCTTGGGGAGGCAAAAATTCTAGAGCTGGCCCTGGTTAAAACTCTGGACTTGGAGTCTGGAGACCTGGTTTCTGTTTTTGGCTTTTACACAGAGTTCCTGTTGACTAGAGCCTTGGATCCTATTTGCAGAGGAGCTGACTAACCACAGGTCCAAATGAAGTCTTTTGCAGCTGTGGGGCTTAGCATTGCTGAACATAATCTCCTTGGCCCAGACCCGCAAAGGTATTTGGGCTTCTGACTTCCATTGAATTTAATAAAAGTCAGGACCCTAAAGTGGATCTGGGCCATTGTGCCTCATTTTCCCATCTGCAAAACAGTTATAATTGTTAATTTCTTACCTCACAGGGATGTTGTTATGAGTTTCAATTAACTGAGGTTAGTGAGGTGTTCAGATACTACAATGATGAGTGCCATAGAAAAGCCTTTAAATAATGTAGAGAGAATGATGATGCTTTTCTGCCATTTTTTTTTTCAGTATATGGAGTACATATATCTGTAAAATAAATTAAAGGACTTTATTGTATGTGTCTACGTTACATCACTTTTCAAATATCATTTGAAAAATGTATCTTTCCTCATCATTTCTTTTAATTTATCTCTCCCTCTACTGTTAGTTAACTCTGTGAAGAATTAGGGGGTGTAGTTCTGCAAAAGACAAATCAAAGTTGAACTGTATCATATAAGTGCTCTGCATGGACAAATGCTTTCTGAAACAAGCCCCTGAGAGGAAGATAACTGCTAAGGTTTGCTAGATTTGAGTAGGAATGCACAATGAAGGAATTCTTTAACAAACCAACAATGACTGATAGTTCCTAGTCTTTTGAGCTGACACTGCTTCATCATATAGGAGAATAATTGACAGGACGGAAGGTATCTAGACTAAAAACATTGGAAACAGAGCTGTCTAAAGTGCATGGAGATAAAAAGAATGGAACTTGCTTGAAATTTCTTCAGAACCTTGAGGAAGAATTGAAAGGGATGATAAAATGAGCAAGAATTGGGTTGTTTTGAGTAAAGTTCTGCCTAGTTAACTCTACTTTGGATAAGTCTAGCACCTCATCTGTACATTGCCATGCCAAATTCCAGAAAAGTCAAACAAAAAGCTAGAAGAATCCAAACTGATTCCAGACATAGTCTACAGCAAAGAAGTAGAATTTCGTAAGCTTCTGCTACAGATTAGGGCACAAAAATGTATCCTGTTCTCGTTCATCTTCTGTTATTTGGTCATTATTTACTATAACTGGATGAGCTATGCTCTTTCTGAATATTTTTCAGCTATTAACCTTCAGTTACTTTTAGTGTTGTCATAACTACCTTTCCTCCGTTTGAAGTATTGTCCAGAGAATGTTTTCTCTTGCTTTAAATATGGTTGCAATAACTTACTCTCAAATGTATTTTGAACTGATTGACTTTAAATTAATTTCATACACATACTGTTTTAGATATAAAAAATAATTCATTTGAATTGAATTTGATTGTCCTTAATAATTCTTTAAAAAGAGTGATGGGGGAGGAGGATTGATAAGCAACATTGCGTCTGGAAATCAGCATGTTGCTGTTTATTAAATATATCAAACACTGCCCTACTGTATGTGAAATGATTTTTCCCAAAGCACACCTATTTTATAAACAGTTCTTAAAAATGCAGTACATTACTGCCTGACTTATTTTGCATTTGTCATGTTCCAGAGCTATTCCTTTATCAACATAATCCCCTCTGAGGTTGTATTGCTTGCGACAAATTACTTCTGCTTTGTTTTACCTCAAGGTTATCCTAATCTCTTAAGAATGCTTATGGACACTAAATCTGAGAAGAAGTTCAGAACCATGACTGAAGTCCCGTAAGATGTGGGTAAATTTAATAATTTGACATTTGGTATCTACAATAGAGATTCTGAAAAGTGTATGGTGACCTTGCATTACCATGCAAGAAATGAATATTTTCATTTCAGTATCTTGTCTGGAGCTATACACATGAAACTTAGAAATGTAGTAGTGGAAATGTTTCAAGGATTTGCAAACAATGCAATTGTTTCCTTAATTTACAAGTGTAATTATTACATATATTGGTAATGGTGTGCAAATGTGCCTAATTAACCATTTGCAAATGCACAAATGAAGTGCATCATTGCTCAACAACATGGGTAGAAAATTTGACTTTACATTTCTATATAATAGGAAAGAACTAGATGGCTCAACTGAGTGGCACTGGGTTACAGAGACTTTAACATATTGGGTAATATGTTTGCTTTATCCCACATCAGAGGCAAGGAATTATCTTCTAGCGGTTTGTTGGCCCAGGTGGAATCATGTGATTGTCCCAATTCAGTTACTAGTGAACAGGAGTCTAAATGCCAAAAACCACCAATATATGTTACTCAGTGTTACTGTATTTGGTAGTCTCAGAAAAAAAGGCTATGGAGTGAAAGGGTCTTAGAGGTGGGTCTTATTAAAGTATGGTTCTACTCTGAAAAATGACTATTGAAACAGATCTTTCTTTCACTCTGTGTGTATTTAGACAGTCTATTCTGGCTCATGCATCATTAAAAGAATTGTTAACTAAGTTCCATTTGTAAAACTAAATCCTTTCCTTGGTTATCGCTGTGCCAGTTGTTCATTGGGTTTTGCATTTCAAAAATGTAATTGAAAGTAAAATTGGGATTGCACAATAGATGAGGGCAGAATTTGGATTACAGCATCTGTATTGCTGATAATACACAAGGCAGAAAGAGTCTAGCATGACTTTCAGATTTGAGGCCAACCAGAGTTAGCAATTAGAAATAAATATCTGTATTTGGAAAGGAAGTACATTGGGTTGTAAGTCATTGAGAGTCAATGAACACTCAACCTCACAATGCCAATTTTATAATCAGTTTTCAGAGTAAAACCCACACACTTGTGGAACAGTTAGAGGAACCTATACTAAGGCTTCTGTTGTTGAACCTAGTGTGTGTGTACAGATATTTCAATCTTCAGATCTCTGTCTGACATCTTTATAAGGTCCTAACTTTTAAAGTATCATTATCTGCATTGCTTTTACCTAACATGTCAATTACCATTTCCCCTATTTATTTATTTTTTATTTCTGTAGTTCTCATCTTGGCAGAAGGAGCACTGATTTAACTTTGTTGAATACAGGCTATATATAGTCTAGCAAAGCTCTAAGTAACTTGGCACAATTCTTTAAAAAAAGGAAAATTGGCCATTTACCATTCTACCATTTCCTAACCTCTGGAAGGGCTTCTTTTTCATTCACCCTACGTGAGTTAATGAAGATGGGCAAGCAATCACTTTAGACGTTGTTGTTGCTGTTGTGTCCAGTGTCTTTCAGGAACCTACTAACCCAAATAACTTTTCCATGTGAGTGCCATATTGCAAATGAATGCTGTCTGTTATCTAATGATAGCATGAAACCTTGTAAGGTTCTCTTTCTCCTGTTTTACAGCTAAAAACTGAAGAGTGAGAGATATTGAGAATCACCAAAGAACTTGCAACACATAGGTCCTCCTGAGCTGGTCTCATTGTAGTCTAAACAATTTGACAGTTTTCACTAAGAGAAGGTTGGGCAATATAACAGTGACTCTGAGTCAGGAGGGAAAGAGAAACTGATCACTTTGCCACAAAGGCATTGCTTATTATGGAGGAAATTATTATTATAATTAGCAGCAGTGAGAAAGGACTCTTCTCTCAATGAAATGACTGTGGCTGATCTGCAAAAAATATTTATGCTGACTGGCTTGCCAAGAAAATATCAGGGGGGATACCTGTGCTCTAGATGGGCACATCTGTAAATATGCTGTTGCTTAACCAGCCACAATACATGCCATAGACTGTACCAGTTGCTTGAGTTTGAGCTGCGAGGTGGCTCCATTTGAAAAGCAAGCACGACAGAGACCTCGGCATAGTTAAACAGCATTTTTTATCTTTTATTTCTTTATAGCATGTTTGTGCTTTCTTCTCCTTCAAACACCTAGAAAATAATAACGTGATAAATAACAGTCACCATGGATTTGTCAAGAACAAATCGTGTCAAGCCAACCTGATAGCTTTCTTTGACAGGGTAACAAGCCTTGTGGATGAGGGAAGCGGTAGATGTGGTATATCTTGACTTTACTAAGGCTTTTGATATGGTTTCACATGACCTTCTCATAAACAAACTAAGAAATACAACCTAGATGGAGCTACTATAAGATGGGTGCATAACTGGTTGGAAAATCGTTCCAATATCATTGGTTCACAATCATGCTGGAAGGGTGTAATAAGTGGGGTCCTGCAGGGATTGGTTCTGGGTCTGGTTCTGTTCAATATCTTCATTAATGATTTACATAATGGAATAGAGAGTTCACTTATAAAGTTTGCGGACGATACCAAGCTGGGAGGGGTTGCAAATGCTTTGGAAGATAAGATTAAAATTCAAAATGATCTGGACAAACTGGAGAAATGGTCTGAAGTAAATAGGATGAAATTCAATAAGGACGAATGCAAAGTACTCCACTTAGGAAGAAACAATCAGTTGCACACATACAAAATGGGAAATGACTGCCTAGGAAGGAGTACTGCGGAAAGGGATCTGGGGGTCATAGCAGATCACAAGCTAAATATGAGTCAACAGTATAACACTGTTGCAAAAAAGCAAACATCATTCTGGGATGTATTAGCAGGAGAATTGTAAGCAAGACATGAGAAATAATTCTTCTGCTCTACTCCGCGCTGATTAGGCCTTAACTAGAATATTGTGTCCATTTCTGGGTGCCATATTTCAGGAAAGATGTGGACAAATTGAAGAAAGTCCAGAGAAGAGCAACAAAAATGATTAAAGGTCTAGAAAACAGACCTAGTCTGGAGAAGAGAAGCCTGAGAGGGGACATAACAGTTTTCAAGTACATAAAAGGTTGTTACAAGGAGGAGTGAGAAAAATTGTTCTTCTTAACCTCTGAGAATAGGACAAGAAGCAATGGGCTTAAATTGCAGCAAGGGCAGTTTAGGTTGGACATTAGGAAAAACGTCCTAACTGTCAGAGTGGTTAAGCACTGGAATAAATTGCCTAGGGAGGTGGTGGAATCTCCATCATCAGGGATTTTTAAGAGCATGTTGGACAAACACCTGTCAGGGATGGTCTAGATAATACTTACTCCTGCCTTGAGTGCAGAGGACTGGACTAGATGGCCTCTCAAGGTCCCTTCCAGTTCTATGATTCTATGCCAGAGTGGGCAAACTTTTTGGGTTGAGGGCCACATCTGGGTGCGGAAATTGTATACAGGGGTTGGGGTGTGGGAGGGAATGTGGGGTGTGGGAAGGGGTGTGGTATGCAGGAAGGGGTTCAGGGCAAGGAATTGGGGCAGAGGCAAGGTGTGGGGTATATGAGGAGGGCTGAGGGCAGGTGGTTGGGGTGCAGGAGAGGGCTCAGGGCAGGGGTTCAGGAGGGATGCGGACTGCGGGAGGGGGCTCATGACGGGGTCGGAGTGCACAGGGGTGCAGGGTGCAGCAGGGGGTTAGGGTGCAGGAGGGGTATGGGGTGTACAAGGGGGCTCAGGGCAGGGAGTTGGAGTGCAGGAGGGGTATATGGTGCAGGCAGGGGTCTTAGGGCAGGGAGTTGGGGGGTGGGGTGCTGGAGGGGTTCCGGCTCCGGGGTGGCAGCGGTACACACCGGGACCAGGGCAGGCTCCTTGCATGCCCAGCCCCACCCCCACCCCATGGTCCCTGGGGGAGGAGGGGGCAGAGGGCTCCGCGTGCGCTGCCCTTGCCGTGCCTCCAGGTACCTCCCCCACAGCTCCAATTGGCCGCGGTTCCCTGTTCCTGGCCAATGGGAGCTGCGGGGGGTGGTGTCTGGAGGCAAGGCCTGGGGGCTGCAGGGATGTTGGGCCGGCTGCTGCTGAGAGCAGCGCGGGGCCCACAGCACCACCGGGGACACTCCCACGGGCTGGATCCAAAGCCCTGAGGGGCCAGGTCCGGCCCACGGTCAGTAGTTTGCCCACCTGTGTTCTATGCTATAACTCAAGTGATGACTAAATAGCAATCTGGGCCAAGTCTAAGCAGGCTTTTCCAGGTAATAAGTCAAGTTGCTGAACAGTTGATGTTTGCTTTATAAGGTCCAGCTAGGACAACACATGACCTTCTTACACAAGCTATTTCTGTAATACCTAAGTATTTCTTTTGCACATCTCTGCTTCAAATCTCTTGCTTGTTAAAAGAAATGACTAACTCATCTGCAGTCTTCCTGGTCTAACTAATGTCGATTCACACTAAAATAAATACAAATAGGTTAACAAACCTCTATAGACTATATATTCTAAGATTATTCTTGAAGAATTGCCTGAGACCAAGATACGAGAGAATGAAATGGGGAAAACTTTCAAAATTATTTCAGATCAAGAAACAGATAAAAATTCAATAATGGTAAAGGAAAGTAGAAAATTAATCACATAGCGGGTTAACTACTACTGAAAGTAGGAGCTAGGTGGATATCTAGGGAATGGTCAAAAGAAAGAGGAAACTCTTAATAGAAATATCACTCCGACATGGCGCTAAAGCATATAGGCCAAAATATTAGAAACATAAACATAGAAAAAAAGATAACTGAACCCAATTTTCTAACTTGCTTTCCTTCTGCCAGGATCTGTTTTTTCTCAGTAGGAGAATATAGCTAAGAAAATTGAATTCTTCTAGGTGAAAAACACAATTGAGGTTCTCATTGAGACTTTCAGGGTGCAGGAGTCCTATAACAACACTTCCTTGGGAACCTGGTCCTAATCAAACTCCAGTGACTACAAGAACTAGATTGTAGTGGCCCTCGCCTTGCACAGCCCATGCAAAAGTCAACAAAATAGCCATGCGTGGCCTCATGGACTATGCTTCTTCGTAGTGCCCCGGGATTGCAAACCACCCAAAAAGATGCAGGCAGGACAGCATGAAGATGAGGCATTAGACCCACTCCACCTGTCCAGTGACCTGCAGAGAGGATCTGTAGATCTAAAATGGTGTTCTGGTTAAAATTATTGGTGTTCTGAAATGCTGAGAACAATTTGTCTTGGTTCAAACATAAAAAAGAGCTTTTTGCTTGATTTATTTTTAAGAGTAAGAGAGGAAAGTTATAACTAATTCAATGCAATCAATAAATGAATACATAAAATGTAGTATTAGGTTACACAGTTAAAATTTTAAAGAGGTCAGCGAACGTATCTAGGTATTTGTATGGCTCTCTTCTCTGTAGTATCTGAGCACTTCAAATAGGCATTATAGCAGGACTAGCACCTGACTCTCCCACATGCCAGATCAGTGCCCTAACCACGAGGCGATGGAATCAATCTTTCTCCACCCTCATGAATATTTAATTATTTATACAAAGTTAAACAGCTCCCATGGGGAAGATTGAGCATATGCTATAGCATAGCATAAAAGGGGGAGAGACTTGGGTTCAACTCAGACGCAGCAGACACTTTAATCTGGGTCTTCCACTTCCCAGGTGAGTGCCGTAACCACTGTGCTATTGGGTATTACATACCACAAGCTTTTCCTAACCTGCTTCCCCTGGCTGTCTTTTGTGTAAGGCCTGATCCATAGTGCATGCTCTGAGAATGCTTATGGGATCTGGCCGCAGTGGGGAGGTAGATGGGGGAATGCCTCATCTGATAATCTTGCCTGGCCTTAAGTGTGGGTGAAGGCTCTGAGCTGGTCATTAGCTGTAGGGTGGCACCATGATTTAGGTGGCTTTGTGCATGCCTACTTGGGGATGGGCACCTACAGGACTTTAGAGACCCACAGAGTTAGGTGGCAGCAGAGTGGTGATTGTGAGACTGTCAGTGGTGCCTAACAGGCAGTTAGGTACCTAAGCACCTTTGTGGATCAAGTACAGACAAAGGAAGGGCCTGATTCTGAAGTTGGTTGAGTCTCTCCATTGACTTCAATGGGTTTTGCATTAGGCTGTATGGGCCAGATTTTCAAAGGTGTTTAGGTGACTAAAGACGCAGATGGATATCTAGTGGGATTTTCAAAAGCACCTAAGTAAGTTAAGCATCTAATTTCCAGCATATCTGAAAATCCCACTAGGCACCTGTCCATATCTTTAGCTGCCTTAAATACCGTTGTAAATCTGTCTGCAAGTGCGTCACCCAAGGTCACTGAGGGAGGCTGCAGCTGAGCCAATCTGGGAACTCAAGTCAGAAATCTGGAGTCCCAGTCCTTAACCATCTGATCATCCTATCTATCCTGTAGTTCATACTGCAATGAAACTGAACCATTCACTTTACTTTGTGATATACATTTAACAATATTTATATAGCACCTTTCACACAACAAGAACCCAAAACACTTTATAAATTGTCTAGGAATCGTTTCTCTCTCCCTTGCCACCACTAGGGCAGAGATATAACAGTTATCTTTTTTCAGTAGCACTACACAAATAATGCTTTCAAGATGGAGAGTGAAAAATAATGTATCTGACTCAGACTGCAGAAGAAATTTTAACAGAGGCAGAATGTACCTGATTTGAAATATGGCACACTGGGGCTAACTGGCCTACTCTTACAAAAAATACTAAGCAATCTATAGTATAAGGCCTACAAGTGGGCAGGGCCCCAGTTGCAAAAGTTCTCATTTAAACTCACTAGTCACCTTTCTAGTTTCATATCATGAAATATATTTCAAAAGTATCTGAGGTTACAGGTGAAATGGTGACACCAGGACTTTATTTAAAACTAAATTAAATTTCTTTCAGAAGTTTTGCTACCCTTTAATTGGGGCAAAAATATCTATCTGAACCAGATGACAGACAAGCCCTTCTGCTCTCTTTTTTTGAATCTGTTTCAAAGACCAAGAGGAACTACAAAGTGAAATAATTTTGTAATGTTCTCTTTCTTTCCCAAAGCAAGCATCTGAGGAGGCCTCATATTTGATGCTCCAGTTCCCATACTAAAATCCCCTGCCTTGTCATTGTTCAAGGTGAGCTTAAATAGGCCAAGCAAGCATGCTGTTCATACAACTGTATTTGTTCAGGTGCACTGTTCCCAACTGCATGGGGCCACCCATTCCCAGTACTGAATGCCAGCAAGCAAGAGAAGGGGAAATGGGTAGGGAGGAGAATTGTATTTAAAGGTCCTACTATTGTCAGAGCAGTTACAATGTCCAAATGGATTATAATTAACACTAGGAAGCACATGATTTTCTCCTCTTTGCCATAGAGGGAAACAAATTATATCTTTGTTTCATAGCAATCATGTTCAGATTTGGTAGTGTTTAAGATGCCAAGAACTCCCTCCTTTTCCTTTTCTATGAACTACAGGCAATACCTTTTTTTTAAAAAAAAATCTCCCACACCAAGTCCTTATTAAAGAAAATAAATGTTAATGGGATGCCTTCAGCAGTATAATTAAAACTTTCTAGCTTGATTAAAGTATGCAAACTGTCATCTGCTACATTGTAAGAGGCTCTGTCATTGACATTTTGGAATATGCACTGCATTCAGGGGAAAAGGTCCCAAAGGGGGTTTACTTTCTTCTAACTAAGCATAATTCATGACAAAATTAAAAAAGAAAACCATACAGTAAGCTTAAAATAAACAAGGCACTTGTAAGTACAGGAGAATCTTACTTACTATTGTTCAACCAATAATTAATGCCCTGTTCCCAAGGCAAGCCTTTTTTATATATAAATAACGAGGTGTTATATAAAAATGTATATGCTGCAGACAGCATCTGTAGCTGGGCATCTGCCTTGCCTACTAATGAGGCTAAAACACTGTAGTGAGTCACACTGCCAAGGAACATGTTCTTGTGCACATTTCTAAGGCACTGATTTCAGGGTCTGGGTGTTTCACTCAAATGAGGGGGGCTTGGAAAGATGGGGCAGCATGAGTAGGTGTGTGAAATATGAAGTGTAGGTTGGGAAGACTGGCATGATGTGAAAAATGATTGTATGTTGTGTTACAAATTATCATTGCATCAGAAAGTGAAATAATCTCCCAATTCAGGTCCAGGGAGAATAAAAATGGATCGTATATAAAGACATTTCAAATGACTTGTAGCAAGCTGAAAATTGTTCACATGAAGTGACACAGAGAATGTGATTCCATTACTTGGTTCTTCATAATTATCACACACCCTTTCCACCACTATTTGTTATGATTTAGAGAGGAAACCTGCCTCTCCTGGTTTTAGTTTGGTTGTGCTGTCTGTACACACTTTGAGGTTTGAAATGGGCTGTCTAGGCTTTCATAAGAAATAAGAAACAACCCTGGATCATTTGGGTATTTATTTAGTTATTTGCTTTATACAATGCAGGGTTGCACCCAACTTTGTTCACTTGGGAGGAAGATCTGCAGATCATGAGGTTTTCTCTCTCAGGTCCCTCCGAAAAAGCAACAGATCTTGAGAACTCATTGGTACATGGCACTATGGGCTTGGGATGAAAGCATGCCTGAAAGCTGCCAGTCTCTGTGTACTTGGAGATTGAGTTGTTTCATTGTGCAAATCAAACCAGAACAAGAAATGATTAATATTCTCCACTCCCTCAACACCACCTTTTTAAAAGAACTCTCCATTGACTTTAATTAAGCTCTTTGTAGGCTCCCAAGCTTGCTTGCCAGATGGGTTTTCCCAAGCTCTGTTTCAGTATAATGAACAAGTTTCTCATTGGCAAAACTGGGCATAAAACATCCCTTGCTTCTCTGTTAGCATTGCTGGAATCAGGGGTAAATTTCTTGTGAGGGAGATGGGAAAGAGAGAGAGAGAGAGAATGAGAATTGATTATTTTGTTATCTTTTTATAAAACTGGAAGTTTAAATGCCATCTGTGAAAGAGTTAATTATAGACATGAACTCATTTTGCCCTCAAGAAACAAAATTTTAGATCTGAATCTATCTAAACTTTACAGGAGACGAGAGGATTTCAAGACTAAGATCCATATTTGCAGCTCTCAGATTTTGCAGGAAATGGTATCTTGCTGGGAATGTTCACGATAGATTGCTTTCTAACTTGAGTATGTTGACATTTGCATTTCTGCTCAAGAGTTTGGGACACAGAGATCTGGAGAAGCTTGAATATTCTCTCTATCAGATGCTTTTATCAAGATATTACGGTTGCCAATTTTGGCTGGATGTATTCCTGGAGGTTTCATCCTTGACATAATCTTTAATTAAAGATTAATCTTTGATTCCTGGACGGCAGGGCCGGCTCCAGGCACCAGTGTAGCAAGCAGGTGCCTGGGGCGGCCAATGAAGAGGAGGGCGGCATGTCCGACTGTTCGGCGGCAATTCGGCGGCGGGGCCATCACTCCCTTTGGGAGCGAAGGACCAGCTGCCGATCGCGATCGCGGATTTTTTTATTTAGTTGTTGATTTATTTTGTGCTTGGGGCAGCAAAAACGCTACAGCCGGCTCTGCTGGAGGGTTGGCAACCCTGATAGAAACACAGTTGCTTTTTCCCCTAAAATCACCTATGGACTCTTAAGTGGTATAGCTTCAGCCACAGCTGAACAAAATATAGTGACATTTGTCAGCAAGATGACATGGAGAGAGATTTAGTGATTTCACATTTTTAAACAGACATCAAAAATATGTCTCAAATTAGGGTGACCAGACAGCAAATGTGAAAAATTGGGACAGGGGTGGGGGTAATAGGAGGCTATAGAAGAAAGCCCCCAAAATCAGGATTGTCCCTATAAAATTGGGACATCTGGTCACCCTATCTCAAATTCCTGTACACACTCCAGTCTGTCATACTATCCCTGCAAACTAAAAATTGCACATTGTCTTATAAGATGTCTTCCTGATAATGAAAAATCCACTAGCCCCAATAATGTTTAAACTTAAAAGGAATTAGGGCTATTTTTCACAGTTTCGTGCCTCTGGATGCACATCAAGTAAATCTATTAAACAGCTGAGCTAATACAAGCATCAATTTTCATTGAGTATTTGCTCAAATTAATTCACTTAATTTGTGATTTTTCCCCTTTGGTTTTCACCATCCATGATCATTTGGGGGATTGAATTATATGCACATGAATGTTAGCAGAATGCAAGCTTGACACCTTACCTACAACTGGGATATTTTAATATGGGTTTGGACACAGTATGATACAGCTGGGGTAGGTCTCCCTAAGACCCTCACCGGAGCCCTCACATCACAGAAACAATTAAATGAGTCAAACAGGGATCTGCTTGAATTTCAGAATCAGGAATCAAATATGAGTATCTAATTGTTCGTGATCAATCCATGGGGGAGACCAAAGGGTTCAGAAGAAAAAAAAAGTATTGAAAACTGAATAATAACTCTACTGGAGGAAATTTTGCAACAAACAGAAATTGAGGCTACATTCATCACAGCCATAAATGCTTCGTTCCAGGGGAGAGTTACAGAGAAGGTGAAGTATATGTCGGGGTCTGCAAACTCTAATGACTTAAAATGAAAGGGTTTCCAGTACGAGCAGACTTACTTTCCTTTCAGGCAACTAATCCTTAACAGATTCAGTATATCCAATTTCTGATTTGCTAAAGCATGTTGCTACATAAACGATTAATTTTGCTAAAGCAGCACAGATAGCTTTTCATTTTTCTAGGAATCTCTGCTTCATTGCACACTTGCACTGGTGCTACCAGGGAAAATGGTTCTTTACTATAGCATCAGTCCCTGTTATGATTTCTAGTGGATGTGTGTATACATTTGTAGAGAGCCAGTGTGCAAGATTCCACAACATTTATCTCTAAAGCTTAATTTCAGAATGTTTTTTTAGAAAAAGGTCATGGGGTAATCAATTGGAGTTGGTTACAATCCATCTATAGTTTCAAAGGTTTTCTAGACACTGACAAGACCTTTGAGGAGCAGCAGATGCTGTCCAGGATTCTCTGTTCAGTGTCCTCTTCTGGATCGCTGATTTTTAACCTTTGATCCTCACTTGCATTACTGTTTTCTCATTTGTTGTCCCAAGAAATCATTTGTAACCTGGGCTCAGTGGTTGATGGGGAGGGCTTAAGCCCACCATTTCCCAGCTATCACAATAGCTATACAGAGACAGGTTCTTCATACAGTTAGCAAGAAGATGAACTTCTCTCACCTCTGCTGAGTTCCTTGCCTGTCCTCCAATGCACCCTACACTCCTCCCCATCTCCAACCGCATCTAAGTTAAGGGTGGGAGATCCTTGGTTTCTTGTGGCAAAGCTGGTGATGAGGTGCTTAAAAAGGAAATATTGGGTAGAGTGAAGGTTCCTTTCAGGTGTTAAAGGGAAGCTGGTTGGGGATTGTTTGCTCCCATGTCTTGCAGACCAGACTAAAGGTTAGGGTGAATAAGTGGAGTTCCAAATCCCTGGGAGAGAGTGGTCTCAGTTGATTACAATCTCTTTTGATTTTTCTCTCTTACCTAATATGAATTGACCAGAAAAGGTGGAGTATTTTTTAAAGGTTTAGGGATTTGTTCTGTATACTGTGACTAAATGGCCCTAAAAAGGGGGTGGAGGAGAGAGCGAGAGAAAGGGAGGATGAAAGCAGAGATAAATAAATTAGCTGGAACAAAATAAGAGCAATCACATAATTTCATTGAGAACAAGACATTCAGGTAACTTGGATAAGTATCAAAATATTGGTGCTGCTTATTCAAACAGAAACTTTGGAAGACTCCAGGAGAGAGAGCGAGAGAGACAAACAAAAGCTCAGAAAAATATAAGCAAAGAATAAAAAGCAGATAAGGCTCAGCAATTGCTAAAGGGGATACATGAAAACGTGCATATATCAGATTTAGAGCCAAATTCTGCTCTCAGTTACACTCTGTCCAGAGGAAAAGCTTTGAAGTTATGCTGTTTTAAATTTGAAGTAACTCCATTGATTTTAAGGGAGTTATTTGAGATTGACAGCAGAGTAACAAAGAACAGAATTAAGCCTTCAATAGTGCTAATAGAAATAAATCAAAGTGGTGATAGTTGTATCAGGATTGTGTTTGGGGTAGAATACTCAGTACAAAGTAGGGATCTGAGGGTTTCAATCTAACAAGATTCTATCATCTTGGCTGAAGTCTCATAAGAACCATTGTCAGGCCTCATCTGATACAGAAGTTGAAAGCAGATCCCACTCAGTATGGGATCTGACCTGGGATTAAAATTTGGGGATTCAAATCCAACCTCCCCTCCACTGAACTTCAACAGGGCTCAGATTTGATTTTCCTTCTTATATCTCTATGGTTTGGGTGTCTATTAAGCAGTCCTAAGCCAAGAGTATTCCATACAGAAGAGTGTGTTTGTGCAAAATAACGTGTCACACATAATAGGTCTTTAAACCTCACAGAAGTGTTGCACCATAAATAATACTTGAACATTTAATGAAATAACAGGAGAGAGTTCCAAACAGACTCTCTTGGAGATTTAACCAGCCTAAATCAATTCCCACATCCCCCCAGCCCATAGGCAGCAAGTCCCAAGGAAATACCTCCTCTTCTTTCAGCCTCTGGGACAAAACCTCTAGAAGGAAAAAGATAAGAGGGAAAATAAACTCCTTGCAAAATGCCTCTGCCCTAAGCTCCTAAATGATGTTTTTATAATTGCAGGCAAAGTTGAAACAGCCCACAGGTGAGCTAAACCTTCTTATTAACCCTGTCCCAATGAGGGCCAACAAAATCTTTTATATAAGAGGAGCTAATTATGTTCTCAGTTTTCCTGGTTAGACACTTTGCTATAGGTTCCATTCCTTATAAGCTATGTATAGTCTTGTTACAGAGAAGTAGCTAAGAAGGGTTATAACTATGGCAATTACTGAGAAAATTTGTACAAACAGCACCAGAACCTGTTGACCTTCAATCTCATTGCAAAGCCCATCTGTTTGGACAGACTTTGGCTTGATGGGGGGCATTTTATTTAATTGCAGAGTTAGTTCTTTTGTCAAGTTAACTGAAATCAACTACATTTTGATTTCTTTAGTCATAGTACAAATGCCCAGAGAAGTAACGAAGGGGGTGTTTTTAAAATACATTAAAATATACATCATGATGTCTTGTTCAGAGGTTTTTACTGTTTTGTTTTGCTCGGGTTTGTCCTGCAAGAATACCAAAGCAGCCATGTTTGAATGTAATATATTATTGACTTTATTTCTGACAGGAGACCTCTGTAGCTCAGATTGTCTTTTTAAATGTAGGTTGAGGGAGAAATTTTGACAGTCCCACAGCCATTTCATTCATTTAATAGCTATACTATTGGCTGTCCCAATTCTTTAATTTACAATGAAGCTGCACTGAATTAGTCATAACTATAAAAGCTGTTCAGAATCACACTTATATTATACTAAACAGAAGTATCTCCAGCTGGTATGGCAGCTTGTGAGGCTTGTTTGGCAGCAATATCATGTAATCTACCAATAGGTACAAAACAAGAGTTACTTACAATTTGTTTTACAGGTCTTACTACAGCACTGATAAATGCATTTGCTTGGAGGGGTTAGGAGAGTTCATCACATGCTACTAATACAGTTAACACAAAACACCATATTTAGTACCTTGCTGTACCAATCTGACATGACAAATGGAATGTTTCTCTTTGTGCAAACTCTTCTATAATGGGATCCACCTTCTATAATGGTGGCACACTATTATTTCGGTTAAACTCTGCCCCCAAAACCCCCACAACCCTGCTTGTAACTCATACCATGAGTCTGACTTCGACCTATAAAAGCCAGGAAATTCAGCACTTAAGGGATATACTTTAAGCAAAATATATAAAACTCTGCCATAAACTGAACTTTGGGGAACTGGGCCTTAATGGCTAAATGGAGTTCTCTATTGTAACAATGCTTTAATAGTATTTTGGAGTTCTTCAAAGTGCTTTACAAATCTTATACAACCTTCAGTCCTGTGAGGTGGGTGCTCTGTTTATTGTCCCCATTTTACAACTGGGAAAACTGAAACAGAATGTGTATTGAGTTCCTCGTCCAACTGCATAAAGGATGTCACTGCTAGGATTAGAATCCAGGCATCCATAGCTCCATGTCCTGTATTTAGAACATAACATCTGCTATAGACACTAAAGGGTACCAGCAGTTTGATACAGTAGGGGAAATCAGGGCAGCTACTGCAGTAAAGGGGTTAACTAAATTGCCCACAGTATTATGGTTTGGAGCCATATTCCACCCCTCTCTTACTTCCTGGTTTGTAAGTGGAAGTTTTTTTCCACTCTGTGTTATGTGGTTGAGAAAAGCAGCAAGTTTACAGATTGCACTGGTGTGAGTAGAGTGTTTGTTTGTTTGTTTTAAGTGGGCCCCTTACAAATGCTACCCAGGCAGGTGTGAATCAGTATTCTGGATTTAATCACAAAGCCTAGTAAACTTGGCAAACTGGATCTTTATTTTCTAAGTTTCCTTTATATTTTTTTCTGAGTAATAACTTGTATGAAGGCAAGTGGTTGCACCTCCACTTTGAACTAAAAAGTATCACTGAGCGTTCTCTTTTGTTTAAATGCTATTTTTGGTATCGTGGCTGTTAAAACATTTGTTGTGTGCTGTTGTATTTGTCTTATCATCTGATCACAGGCCACATTTGTGTTTGTTGGTTGTCTGAAATTATCTACATACTTAGTTACACATTTGTGTGGTGTACTGAAAATTGTGGTAAAATTATACCTATATCTTTAAATTGTAGGTCTGTAGACTTTGAGGGAAGCCATGTGATCAGGGTCCTCAGTGTGCAGTCTGCAAAGAGCCAGCCAGGAGCAAGGTGGGTTGTGTTGTGTCTCTGCCTTAGGCAGCAGCTTGCTATTTGTTCTGCTTTTGTGTGTGTTAGTGTTATGCTGCAGTGTAGCAGCTTTCCAGAAAGATCATTTTATGTTTCTTTGATTTTTTCTATATGAATGTAACAATTTGTATTCCCACACATAACTTTCTGTTCCTTTTCAAATGTTATCACTGCTCTACAGCCAAAATGCTTCTGAAATAAATGTAGTCAAACTTTACTAATTCTGGGTCACTGAGAATGAAAATGATGCTTAAAATTGTTGTTTGGCTCTAGTTTTCAAGATATGCTATTGGGTCAGTATATACGACCCTTGACTTGGGAATGGCGGAGGATAAGTGAGTTATAAAGGGAAGGGATCTTAATTTAAACCAGAAATGACTAAAATACATCTTTGACTGGATCTATGAATAAATCTATGACTGGGTTTGGACAGTACTTGCTTTTTAGGCAAAACAATGAATGATGCAATCTGAAGCTGGTATTGCGTCATATATGATATGAATTGCATCATGTTATTCCTAGCAGTCATGGATGATGCAATCATAACGAAGCTTACATCACTCTGCTGAACAAATTGCCCTATATCAGCTCTAGAAATCATACAGTGTCGTGCTCTCTTATTTGTCAGTGTTTGATTTTGCAAAGGGACACATTTCTGTTTAGCCAAGGTGAGCGGAGATGCCTCGTACTTGTGTGAACAGTGCAGATAACTTCTGCTATGTTTGTGGTGAAGTGACTTTTGCGTCACAAAAGCGCAATATAACCACTATGGTTAAGAAAGCCTATCAACTTTATTTTGGCTGCAAAATTGGAGATCAGGACAAGAGGTGGGCCCCACACATATGCTGCAACACTTGTGCAACAAATCTTTGCCAGTGGTTGAACCGGAAAAGGAAATCTATGCCTTTTGCAGTGCCAATGATTTGGAGAGAGCCAACAGATCATACCAGCAATTGTTACTTCTGCATGGTGCCTCCAGTTGGGAAAGGTGTGTCAAAGAAGAAAAAATGGACTGTTCACGATCCAGATGAGTGGAGACTGTTCATTGATTCATCGAAGACGAGTCTTAAAAGGTCATCGAGTCCAGCTCCCTGCCTTCACTAGCAGGACCAAGTACTGATTTTGCCCAAAATTACCAAGTGGCCCCTTCAAGGATTGAACTCACAACCCTGGGATTAGCAAGCCAATGCTCAAACCACTGAGCTATCCCTCCCCCAATGTTTTAATTGTCATATTTGAATTCAGCACATCAAAATACATAATAAATAGCACATTTTATCTCTGAAGCAGATGACTTCTCAAAAATTGTAGACCAGTGTTATCATAACCTAGGGTGACCAGATGTCCTGTTTTAAAGGAACAGTCCCGTTTTTAAGCCCCCCCTGCAGATGTCCTGACTTTTTCTTAAAAGTGGGCAAACTGTCTCATATTTGCTGTCTCCCCCGCCATCAGTACTTGTGGGTCCTGCTGCTGGCCGGATCCCTGCTCGCCAGGTGCTAGCCCACCAGCGGTGAGTGTGTGTGTGTGGCATCATAGTCCTCTATGATAAAAGCCATATTTATGGTTTCACAAACCACAGTGGCGGCAGAGGAATGATCTAGTTATAAAGGGAAAAACTCTTTTCCTATCTTAGGCCTTGATCCTGTTCTGTGATCCACTAGTGTGGATCCCTGTGCCCATGAGAAGCTCAGCTGGGACATTTGTAATGAGCAGTGATATTAAAGGAGATACTGAAATAAATGTAGTGGGGTTTATGGCCCTATTTCCTGCCATTCATAAGCAACTTAGGGTTATGTGTGCACAGAGCTATATGTATCTGCATATCCCTTGCTTGCACACATGTACAAGTCAAGCATGTGAAAAAATGCCTTTGCGCTTTTCAAAAATGTTGGGTTGTGTGCAAGTGATACCTAATTCTTAACTCATACTGTCGTGGTAAGGTATGGAACATGGAAAACTTCTGAAACACAGACTCAACACCCTGAGTTAATGGAGCTCAACCCACCAGCTATAGCAACTAGTTTTGATAAATTCATGTGATAGGGTGCAGTTAGCAGTTATGAACTGAGCCCTTTGGAAGCCAGCACTGGGTGTAATTAGAGTAGGAGGGACTTAAGTAGTTTGTTTGGAAGGGTACAAAGGAGCACTTGCACCTGTAGGGAACCTGATGAGCTAATTAACTGACCAGCTGGGTAGCTCTGAGAAGAAAGCAAACAGTATAAAAGGCCAAGCAAGAAGCTAGCTCTATATCATGTTGTAATGTACCTGCAGTATAAACAGCAAAAAGACACGTGGCTGTGGTTTTCTGCTGGACTGTGTATGCTGCTTAATTCAGAAAGAAGGCTTAGCAGCCAGGTTTTACAGGAGCTGTAGGGGGAGCCTGTTTCCAAAAAGTCTCAAGCGTAATTTTTTGTTCTTTTTTTTTTTTTTAAAAAGAACTTTCTCACAATTGGATAATGGCTCGAAGAACTCTGTTGGTTGCTCTGCAAGGTTGGTACTTCTCCATTTTGTGGTTCTCCTGAAATGCTGTATGACTTGTATTTGGTTGGTATCTAATGGGTTAGTTTCCCCCTCCCCCCGTAAACAATATGTACTTAGGCCCTGATCCTACAATTGGTTCTTCATATATGGTCCCTTTTTGCTTTTTTCAGAGCCTTATTGAGTCTATAGGTTTATACGTAAGTACAGAGATTTGTAGCTCCATTTGCCGAAGTGGGGGGGTCTACCAGCCACCTCCAAAGCCCTTTACATTTAGTGGGAGTCTTTTTATTGGTCAGGTTCAATGATTGCAAGCCCCTGAGTGCAGGGGGCTGGTTTGTTCTATGCTCTGTACAATGAGTAGCTTTTAGTTGCAGAGTTTTTCACTCTGAAGAAGTTGTAAGTATTTATTCTCCGCAAAAAAAGCATCGATACCCCTGACACTCACCTCAGGCCAATATAGGAAAAAATATGTTGTACTGGAAGTGCTCCAAAAAAGCAACTAAAAAATAGCTTGGTATGGACCCAGAGAGACACACACAGAATCTCTTCTCACTCTAAAGCACATACATTCTTGTGAAAGGACCTGACTCTTCCATCTTTGCCCAGGCAAAATTCCATCTGTAATCAATGGAAATTTTAACTGCATTAAAAAAATGTAGGATTGGGCCCAAAGTCATGTACCACCCCCTTAGCTAGTTTGAAAAGTGGAAGGTAATAAATAACTGTGCATGTAATCCACTTGGAGCTTTAATAGGAAATTATATACAAACTCATGTTTGCCCTTAGAGCTAGGGAGACATTTTCATCACAGAGGTGCAGATTGTTTGCCCTGGGATTCTGAGAACGGCTAACTTTTTATTTCTTTCCTATAAGCTTGTATGGAATGGAAGGCTAAGGAGATCATTGGCTGAATCACAAACTTTGCCAGGATGCTGCCAGGGCCGGTGCAAGGAAATTTCGCGCCCTAGGCGAAACTTCTACTTTGCACCCCTCCTCCCTCCCGCAGCCCTGCGGCAGCTCCCCGCCCTGAGGCACCCATGCAGCAGCTCCCCACTCCAGCTCACCTCTGCTCTGCCTCCTCCCCAAGCACATCGCCCCCGCTCTAATTCTCCTCCCCTTCAGGCTTGCAGCACCAAACAGCTGATTGGCACCGGAAGACTGGGAGGCGGGAGAAGTGGAGCGGCCGCTGCGCTGGGAGAGGGAGTTTGAGCCGCACGTGTCAGAGCGCCGCCAGCAGCCCAGCCCAGGAATGCTGTAAAAAAAAAAAAAAAAAAAAAAAATTGGGGGCACCACTTTTTGGTGCCCCCAAATCTTGGCGCCCGAGGCAACCACCTAGTTTGCCTTAATGGTAGCACTGGCCCTGGATGCTGCTATGTAAAACAATCTCTGTAAGTTATGTCAGGGGTATATATCCCCATGATTTCTATGCACCAAATATGGTAAGAATCCCATAGTTATCCACAGTGACCTTTGCCCTTCTCCTGGCTTTCCAGGAGAGACATTTTGTTTACTGTTTTATGTACAGTATTTTATTTTGGTGCCTTTTGGTTATTGCAAAAAGGCTTTTACAAAAATAGGTCTTGCAATGTGCTCTGAAAGTGGTCAGCTATGGGAATCTGCCTTTGTTTTCTCTAGTAAGTTGTTTCATTGTCAAGAGTCCTTGATCAAGAATCTCTTATCTCCAGCTTTTGAGACCTTCACAGTGGATGCTGTTAGCAGTCTTTTCCCAGAAGAGCAAGGCTGGTGGGCCACAAATGGAAGGGCAGTCTCAGATGTAACCAGAGCCCAACCCATTCAGGGCCTTAAAGATTAATATCAAGGCTTAAATAAGCACCAGAAGCAAATAGGGAGCCAGTGGGGTACTGATATGATGTGTCCTTGGTGGTTTTCCTTGCTATGGAAATGGGCTGCAGCATTCTGTACCAGTTGTATTTACTGTATTGCTTATCTTCAGCTTCATGAACAGCAAAATACAATAGTTCCTCCTGGTGGCAAGGAGCACGTACATAGATCACTGCAGTGAAATCTGAGATGAAAGGCATAGTGTCCTGACAAGTTGGAGGTGGCAGAAGGCAATTCCTGCCATTGTTGTTACCTGGGTATTCCGGAACTAGTGATGGATCCACTAAAACCCCAAGACTATTACATTGTCAATTAGAGTGCAAATGCCTTTAATAAAGGGAGAACTGAATGTCCTGGCTAGCTTCTTGAAGCATTTCCACCTGCCTCAGCTCAGTCATACTTGGGTTCAGTTCAAGCCAGTTGTTCATCATCCTGGTGCTAATCTCTTGTAGACATTTTAGTAACGGCAATGGTTGCATTTTCTGAGAAAGAAATATAAACGTACATGTTTATATTACCATTATTATTGTGGTGGTTCCTACAGTGTGGTAGACTCTTCATATACATGTACGCTCATAAAGATGCAGGCCCTGCTTTGAACAGCTTTCCACCTAAGAGAGTGCATTGTTGCTAACACAGCCCATGTCAGCTCAAAGCTTCTCCAAGATCTCAGATATTGAAGAGCAGAGTGTACGGTATTGATCCCTGTGAAATTTGCAGGTTATAAGGACTCTTAGGGCCTCATCCAAAGCCTGCTGAAGTCAACGGGAGTGTTTCCATTGACTTCAGCGGATTTTTTGATCAGGTCCTTGAATGTGAAAAGCAGCTACCCATCACAACTGTGTCTCTTGTTCGAGAGGCATGATTTAAGCCATAATTGTGTTGCCTCATTCTTGCTTAGATAGGTTTTGTAAGCAGGTCAGCAGCACTTCTGATCATCTATCTCAAAGGCTGCAGAGAGCTGTGTGTATGAATGCCAAAAGGTTTCCATAGCCACAAGTAAATGCCACTGATGAGTTAAAGCTCACGTTGCCTGGACAAGCATGTGAAATGAAAGTCTGAAAAGAAAGGATTACCACCGGCAGCGAGAATATTTATTTTACAGCCTACAAAAATATTGAGAGTTCTGTTTTATGCAGGAGGTTGTTGAATCTAGTAAAAGTACAGTACTTGCTACAAACTAGAAATTGGGGTTATTAATGGCCTTTTCCCCACTCTTGGTGATTTGAAAGCCTTTTCAAACACTTTGCGAAAGGTAAGAGCATGTAATGCTACATGGTTTTATTGTTAATGCAAATGAAAACTCTCTTTTTTTCACCCAAAGTATGGTTTAAAAGCACAGAATTGATAGGATTGTGGGGTTTTTCATTAGGATTTGTTAAAGGAAACTGCTTGACCTTACTATTTTCTTCTCCCCTCCCCACCCCACCCTGACTTCTCAATACTCTCTTTTAAGAAATCCCAAAGACAGACATATAACCATGTGTTCCCAAACACACATTTCGTATGCAAGCCATTGTAGTCAAGGGCTGCCATAACTGCTGTGTGCTGCAACTAATGCAGTGGCATAGGCTACAATCCTTGCCTGCACTGATCTCAGGAAGGAGTAAGTAGGGCTGATTCATAAGCAATTCAAATAATACATACTGTGAATTAGAAGGGTTATAGTGTGTTCACAAGAATGGTCTTGTGGTTAAGGAACTGGACTGGAATTCAAATGACCTGGATTTGATTGCTGGCTCTTCTACACCCCTCAAATATGCATTGGGTGAGTCACTTAATTTCTCTGGATGGAATTTTTAAAGGAGCCAAAGGAAGTTTAGCCATGTTTGGGTGTTTATCTTTAGGCTAATTTGAAGAGTCCAGCTTCCCTGCTTCAGCTTCCCATCTGTAAAATGGGGACAGTAATACTTCTTACCTCATCGGGCAATCCAGGTGATGGGGGATCATGTAACTACCTAGACAGACAAATATCTGTTTTTTATTGTTCGTATTTAACAAATATTCCAGGAAGTTATGTAAGAAAAAGTAATACTTCCTAAAATATCAAGCAAAAAGAAACAAGTCATACAAGTCCTATGAGCAACCATGAGTGCAAAACTAATCGGCCAAGGATCTGAATAGGTGCTTTAAGTGTACAAATGTTTCAGGATCAGACCCTGCTGGAGCTTTACAGTACACCTGCAAACTTACAGTAAGTTGTTTTCATTTGCATTGCATAAAACTAATCTTGAAATCTAAAGGCTACAGGTGAATTCCTGGTCCCATTGAAGTCAGTGGGAGTTTTGTCATTGACTTCAGTGGGACCTGGGATTCACCTTACATATTCAACACTGTGACTCACTTTACTTTCATGTGTATATTTATTATGTTGCAATAATTACAACTGATCTTCATAAAGGTGACCCGTCATGACCAGCCTACATTGTGATCCATATACATAGTACAAAGCTTTAGCATTGAGGTATGGCTCAAAGCTCACTTTCATCCAGAAGATCTGAAATTAAAATGGGTCAATTGGTGTAATAGAGATATATAATAAGACACCTCTAACCATACCTAAAAAATTCAGTTATAAACCGAGCAGGTTTTTCTTCCGCTTATGTGACAAATCATTTGTTATCCAGGTATAATGATAATTAAATGGTCTATGGAAAAAATCATATGAACAGACTTATTTTATTAGAATGACTGCAGGGAATTATGGTCAGTCACAATAGTGAAAGATGTGTAAGACAAAATAAAATATGGAGATTGGATCATAAATCATTTTGACCAAGTATGAAAGTAATAAACATACAGAAACTAAGGCTAGTTCTTTGACTAATGGAGCTATCAATTTCCCATTCCTAGAGGGTTTAATTCTTTCTTCTGCTGAACATGTAGCATTGCAAACATCATAGTTCTATGAAAACACCTTCTACATTGAAGAATTAATCCACCTTATTGTTGTTCTTTTGAGTATTCACCTTGACTTTAAAGAGGATGTCAAAGGTGAGCCCTCTCAGACTCTCTTGTCCAAGATTTCCCTCCCCTGATAATAAGGATTTCCCTTCCCGTAAGAAGTCTGCTTAATGGACAGTTTTTTCACTCCATGCCTGCTGAGCTGCCTCAGTCAACATCAAAGAGGTGTGTTGACAACAGGGGCCGCTACTACCCCTGAAATGGATCTTTACTGCCTCCTGGTGGAGCAGATTACTGTCGTACCAGTGAAAAAGGTCCACAGTAATTATCTTCAATGCACAGCAGTTTGAGAAGGAATTACACAAGCAGTAAAGGGTTATATCAAGCACATAACTCCTGTGTTAGATATTAAGAGCTATACATTCCTCTTAATGAGTCTCTCTTTCACAAACATGTCCTGCGCTAGCCTCACGCAGTTCCTGGTTGGCAAACAGAGAAGGTGGTTACCAATTCTATAGATGGCGTCTTCACTCCAGGTCTGTTCTTCTCAGCCCTTTGGTCTGTCTTGGATTCCCTTGAGGCAAGGCCTTGGTTGTCTCAAGATCCCTCTGGTTCACAGTCCTACTCGAGCCCACGGAGCAAAGTTTTGGCTACTCTGTCTAGCAGTGTTGCTTCTTCAAGTGTCAATTAAGGAATCCCAACCACAGTAATTTACTTTTTCTTGATTCTTATACTCCCCCCCCCCCCCAAAGGAGTCACATGTCTTAAAAGCATGCCCAGTGGCATACCAGCATCTAGATTATTATTAGACAAACATAATATCAAAAGGATGTATCTATTTATGACACTCCATGGGCTGGCTTCGACAATATTAGAATGTCATCTGCTCCGGTCCCTGTCCCTGAGAAAGATGGCAATTCCGTACTTCAGTTTTCCTAACTATAAAATAGTTAATGATCCTTTACCCTCCTTTACAGAATGCTTTGAGATCTGCCAAACAAAATTACTATATGAGTGTTATATGCCATAGTTTATTACTCAGCATTTAAAATTTACTTGTTGCCCTGCTACTCTGTATCTTTTTGCCTAATTTATGGGTGACTTTCTCATTTCATGCCTCCTTATTTATTAGTTTCTCTAGTTTCCTTTCTCTGATAATATTTATTTTACGAGAGCCTGAGGAGAGCCCAGAATAAAATGGGAAAAATATTATTCAAAATGTCACTTTGAATCATATTTCCCATTTCCAAGAAGCATTTTTAAAGTGAACGTTATTTTTGGTTTTGTTACTTTTTCAGATGAACACTGTATAAGGAGTGGTTGGCTGTTTTTGCTTTTCAAAATAATGATTGGTTATAAGAAGCCAAGAGCTAAGTATTCAACACTGACTTGACCAATTCTGATAGCAGGTTGAGAATGACACATTCCATCATTTCCATGACTGTGAACAAACAAGCTTTTCCCAACTTGCTTGCAAGTGCTTAAGGGTGTTGTTTGTCAGAGCAAGATGTTTGCCTAGCTATCAGCAGCATAAATGTGAAACTATTTCTGAACTTTTAACTATGTTATTTTGCCAAATAATGGTCCTCATCAGGAAAGGATTCTTATTGTACGCCCTCTTCACTAGAAAGGCCTTGCATTCCATGTATCTAGTGAGGAAGCATTCAAAGGGACTAAGTATAGATCTGGGATCCAGAAAAATGAGAGTTCTATAGCCGCCGACTTCCCCTCTGCCCGGTGGGTGCTCAACCACCCTGGCCCGCCCCCATTCCACCCTCTTCCCCCAAGTCCCCGCCCTTTAACTGCCTCTTCTCCGCCTCCTCCCCTGAGCACCCTGCGTCCCCGCTCCTCCCCCTCTCTCCTGGAAAGTCCTACACGCCGCCAAACAGCTGTTAGGAGGCAGGGCGGGGGAGGAGGAATGGGGACGCAGCACAATCAGGAGGGGGAGGCAAGGCAAAGTGGGGGCGGGGGGAGTTTGGCTGCTGGTGGGTGCAGAGCACGCACTAATTTTTCCCTGTTGGTGCTCCAGCCACGGAGCAGCCATGGAGTCTGCGCCTATGGAGAGTTCTATTTGCTGCTCTTTTACTGACTACTTGTATGGTTCCTGCCAGATCATATAACCTCTCTGTGTCTCATTTTCCTATCTGTAAAATAGATCTTACATTGCTGGCTGTTTTGTGGACTAGTTACAGTTTTATTATCACCTGCATTTGTGAACACAGTAAGCAGCATTCACTTATCCTTCTCTTGTTTTAGGTGTCACCCATTATAAACTGCCCATGTGGTGACCCCCTCAACTAGTGGCAATAGTTGGGCTTGCAAATGGAAAATTAAGTATTCTGTTTGAACATGAAAGTTACTCTAGGTCTAGCAGACAGAAACCCTGAGATTACATATGAGCCAACTATGAACTCATCCATCAGTTTACTCATTACTAGCTAAGCCCTCTATAGCTTCTGCAACTCATTTTCAGAGTGATAACAGACATTATTTCCCAGTTCTGGGTGCCACATTTCAGGAAAGATGGGGACAAATTGGAGAAAGTGTAGAGGAGAGCAACACAAATGATTAACTGTCTAGAAAACATGACCTATGGGGAAAGATTGGAAAAAACTGGGTTTGTTTAGTTTGGAGAAGAGAAGACTGAGAGGGGACACAACAGTTTTCAAGTACATAAAAGGTGGTTACAAGGAGGAGGGTGAAAATTTGTTCTCTTTAATCTCTGAGGATAGGATAAGAAGCAATGGGCATAAATTGCAGCAAGAGAGGTTTAGGTTGGACATTAGGGAAAACTTCCTGTCAGGGTAGTTAAGCACTGGAACAAATTGCCTGGTGAGGTTGTGGAAACTGCCATTGGAGGTTTTTAAGAGCAAATTAGACAAACATCTGCCAGGAATGGTCTAGATAATACGTAGTCCTGCTATGAGTGCAGAGGACTTGACTAGATGACCTATCAAAGTCACCTCCAGTCCTACACTTTCATGATTCTGTGAATGGTTTTAACATGATCCTCAGCATGTGTGACATTTATATCAATTCACTTAATACAGGTGAAACCAAATCCTTGATATTAGTATCTTCCCTCCAGAAAGATGCTGTTACAAATTGATCATGCACACTTTCTGTAAACAATAAATGGGAAATGTTTGTATTTTCCACAGGCTACCAAAACACTGAAGCCCTTAAGTGGAAGAAATAACCCTATTAGGGTTGTCAGGCATCTGTTTTTTGACTGGAACGCCTGGTCGAAAAGGGACCCTGGAGCTCCGGTCAGCACTGCTGACCGGGCCATTAAAAGCCCAGTTGGCAGTGCTGTGGGTCTAAGGCAGCCTAGTTCCTACCTGTCCTAGCACCGTGCTGCGCCCTGAAAGCGGCCAGCACGTCCAGTTCTGAGGTGGGGGGGCCCCACAGGACTCCGCGCACTGTCCCCTCCGTGAGCACCGGCTCTGCATGCCTGTTGGCCCGGAACCACGGCCAATGGGAGCTGGGCGTGGTGGTGTCTATGGGCGAAAGCAGCGCACGGCGACTCCTGGCCCCTCCCCCCCCCACACCTAGGAGCCGGACCTGCTGCTAGCTACTTCCAGGGTGCAGCACGGTGCCAGGACAGGCAGGGAGCCTGCTTTAGCCCTGCTGTGCCACTGACTGGGACCTGCCTGAGGTAAGCCCGTGCCCAAGCCCCAGTCCTGAGCCCACCCTAAACCCTCATCCCCAGCCCCACCCCAACACCTGCACCCCCAGCCCAGAGCCGGTACCCCTACCTGCACCCCAACCCCTGCCTCAACTTGCAGTCCCCTCCCACACTCCGAATTCTTTAGCCCCACCCTTGAGTCTACACCCCCAGCAGGAGCGCTCATCCCCTCCCACACCCCAACTCCTGCCCCAGCCCGGAGCCCCCTCCCGCACCCTGAACACCTCATTTCTGGCCCCACTCGAGAGCCTGCACCCCTAGTTAAAGGCCTCACCTCCTCCCACACCCCTGCCCCAGCCCAGTGAATGTGAGTGAGGGTGGGGAAGAGCAAGACACTGAAAGAGAAGGAATGTAGTGAGCAGGGGCGGGGCCTCGGGGAAGGGGTGGAACAGGGGCAGAGCCTTGGGAAGGGGCAGGGCTAGTGTTTTTGGTTTTGTGCTATTAGAAAGTTGGCAACCTTACTGAGTATTCACCTTTTCACTTTCTGCCTTCACTCACCTTCTTGGAGTTTTGGGGGGTTTGTTTTTTGTTTTGTTTTTATTTACAGCCTAAAACACTTATTATGATGCTTAGATATTTTGTTTTTGGACCGCTGGGGAAAGAGCTATATGTAATGACATTCTGGTTTATTTTTATTTAATCAATAATTATAACACCATAAGTGTGAATGATGTTTTACAAACCAATAAAACGCACACCTCTTAACTCTGGAAGAGACTACAGTCCAAGTATAAACAAAATGATTACAACAAATATATGGAGGACAGGAGTAATAACAGAATATAATTTAGGATGCTAGTTTCATTTGTGTTATGGTTGGTTATTAGTTGTGGGTTCATTAGCATTGCAAGGGGAATTGATGGGGACAGTTTACATTCAGGTGAACATGCTTATGTGACCATTGTCCTCTACTGGATGGAATATGGGGATACAGGAGTCTTGTAATGGCCCCACACTGTGTTGAATGAAGGTGTAAAGTCAAGGATATGAGCACTACTACTATTGAGATTGATCATAAAGATTCCCACTTAACTGAAATGGTGGAGGTTAGGGGTTTTGTAGCCTAAGATAACAAGTTCTGTTGTAGGCAGTTAGGATAATATTGCTGTGCCTCGTTGTGCAGGAACATGGCTCCCTGCAGTCACTGACCTCATTGACTTCTCTCTGATGTTAAATGTAGGGAAGCTTCTAGAAGAATCAGTGTGCAGATGAAAAGTCAGAGAACCAAAATCTGGCTTAGCAAGGCTCTGCCAAGTGAGCAGAATTGAAAGGGGCAGTTGGCTTCTGAAAAGGGAATTGAGCAAGTGAAATGTGCTGTGAATGAAACAGCTAAGTAGCTTCAAGTGAGTGCAGGTCAAGTGGTCAAGTTAGGAGACTGAAAGTTCAGCTGTAGAGCTGGGCAAACATCTTTGCACAAAATCTTTTTTCACTGAAAAATGCAGATTTGGGTCAACTGAAACAGTTTGTAAATTCTGGTTGATTTTTGGTTAAAAAGCAACCCAGGTGCATATCATAACCACCAGGCTATAGGCTATTTTGGGGTGGGTTGCTCTCAGTCTCTGATATTGAAACTGTTCCACTTTGTATAAATAATTATTCATTGGGCCAGAGAGAGAGAGAACAACTCTATAGATTGGTGATTAAGGCAGTCACGTGGAAGGTAGGGGATGTGGATACAAATCCCTCCTTTGAATCAGGCAGAGACCAGCAACTTTTTAAATAGCACTACAACAGGGGTTTTCAAACTGGGGGTCAGGACCCCTCAGGGGGTCGCAAGGTTATTCCAGGGGGGGTCGCGAGCTGTCAGCCTCCACCTGAAACCCAGCTTTGCCTCCAGCATTTATAATGGTGTTAAATTAAAAACACTTTTTATATATTTATGGGGGGGGAGTCACACTCAGAGGCTTGCTATGTGAAAGGGGTCACCAGTACAAAAGTTTGAGAACCACTGCACTACAAGAAAGTGGGGAGTTGAGGCCTGTTTCCCCAATGTGTAGTGCTTTGTCCACTTAGCTATCCTTGTTTTGAGAAATGTGTTGTTCAACTGTAGGAAACATTTCTGTCTTCAAAAAAAAAAAAAAAAAAAGTGCTGTGCAAGGTCAGGAAGCATGCACCGACTTTTCAGCACATGTAGAGTTGAGCCACAGCTCTTCTCTCAGTACTGGGGTAGCTGGGTTTTGAGCAGCTCCTGTCTGTGAAGGAGCTTGTGCAGGGCCAGTTCCTCCAGGTAGAGGCACATTGGTGCTGTTTTTTTAAAGCTGCTTTAATGTCTATGCCCTACTGTGGGATGGGACAATATCGTGTATTTGTAGATGCTTGTCCAGGCCCTGCTTCGCTGTGACCCTGATAGTGTCAGTGGCAAGGAGGAATCTTGTGCTGAAGCCCCAGTGGGAAGGAGTAAAGCTGCAGAAACTGCTGAGGAAGTGGGAGAGTGTCTCTTTAATTCCTCTACAGCAGTAGAGCACTGTCTGCTGACAAGGGTGGGTGTGTTTGAGGCCAGCTCTTACCCATAGGCTACAGACAGGCTTTTCTCCTGTGGGGAGGGAGTCTTTCCAGGTTGCTGGCTGCCAGGAAGTGGTTGTTAAGCAAGAAACAGAACTCTCTCTAGAATACATAGGAAAATGTGTCCTAGGAGAAAGGGGGTGGAATCCTGGGAATTGCTGTGGTGATTAAGGATTCCATGGACTCTGTAACTGGAGGCAAACCCAATTCAAAGAGGGAGGAAGGTACAAAGCTTACCAGTGAAGGGACTGTTGCAGATTCCGCTCTAAAGAACACGGTGTGTGCCTTAGAGGGGGGCCCGGAGAAAGAAGTTGAGAAGGAATGTGGGGGGAGTATAGGAGTGTCTTCCCATTTATTACAGGGAAGGGTTTGCCCAGGATAAATTTGCTGGATCTGCATCGGTTATCCCAGGTACCTCACCAGTGACTCAGGTTTTAAGAGGGAACTGTGTAACTGACCTCCCTGAGGGGAGCAGCTATATAGCTGACCTCTGGGGAACAGAGAGAGGGGTGACCGAGAGTACCCCAATCCAGGTCCCACTGTTGCAAAAAGTTTTTCCTGTTGTACTTGTGAAAACTAACTCTGTCTGTCTAAGGCAGGGGTGGGGGAGGAGGTTCTTCCAAGCATTCTGGTGTCAGTGAATGTGCTAACAAACCACCTTGTGGAAGGGTGGAGACAGCCACTTCCTGGACAGGTAAGCCCCTCCCAACAGCTAAGCACTAGACACTGAGTGATGGGGGTGGGCAGCTCAAAGGAATCCCAGGAGTAGGGGTGGATTCTTCACATGGTCTTAACCCTGGAGAGGAAATGCAAATCCACGGGTAGGCGCAGTGGTATCTCAGCACATCAGGTGGTACCTTAAGGGGTCCAACCCATCACAACTTCCTTTTCCCTCTGCCAGACAGATACAGAAATAGTTTGCACAAGTTGAGAAACCATCATGCTGAATAATGAAAACCTTTTTCTTAACCAGGTTTACAATAGTTAGGGACATGACATGGTTTCATATAGTTTACATGTATTCATTTAAAATAGTCCATCAGAGAACTTCTTGCCTTTATTCTGCTTCTTTATTTAAGCAAGCCATCATGGAGTGTCGCAGTGAGCTTCAACTTCTGAGTGTTACAGACTTAGCTCTTCTACTGCCTGATCCTCCATCATGACAGTATTCAGCACCACACAGCATTGGGCCCTTTGGGAATCAAACTAGACGTTCCCTTGTCTAATGAATTGAATATTAAAATCTAGCATTTGCTTTAATATATTTCATGTTTGCAGGAAATGTTCAAATACCAGAACGATTAGTTTTCTCTAAAGGTTTTGATACAAGGGTAATCTCATTTGCTTAAAAAAAGTGAGTTCTAACAAAGGCTCCACGGTGTGGCTTATATGAATACAGATTAAACAGCAGCAACAAACATAGGTATGGCATAGAATAATATGCAGAACAAAAATTGATGATTAATAGAATACCACAGCAAAATGCCTTTTTCTGGCAATCAAAAGTGTATTTAGTTTGGCTAGTGTTCAACATGTGTGAACAAAATGGGTATTTTAAATGTCATATGTCTTCTGTGTTTTCCTGTAAAATGGTAAGGGTTGTTCAAAGGAAAAGGGTACTGATTACATTTCAAATGTATAATGGATCTGTGACTGGTTCCCCCAGGTGTGCCACCTGGAACTGGGGTGCCACTGAGCCCTCTGACCCACCAGTATGGCTTCCTCTCTCACTGTGCTGCTGTGACAAGCTGAAAAGCCCTCCAATCTTGCACTTTCACCAGCATTCACAAAGGTAGGGACACACCCAGCTGCAGTTACATGCAGGCTCTCTAGCCACCAGCCTAGGACCCCAGAGCAGTACCATCCTGCCCTGGTCAAATCTGGCCAGTTTATGGAAACAAGCAGGGAGAAATGGAAGTCCTGGCACAGTCAGGGAACTATGATGCGATTGGAATAACAGAGACTTGGTGGGATTGACTGGAGTACTGTCATGGATGGATATAAACTGTTCAGGAAGGACAGGCAGGGCAGGAAAGGTGGGGGAGTTGCGTTGTATGTAAGAGAGGAGTATGACTGCTCAGAGCTCCGGTATGGAACTGCAGAAAAACCTGAGAGTCTCTGGATAAAGTTGAGAAGTGTGAGCAACAAGGGTGATGTTGTGGTTGGAGTCTGCTATAGACCACCAGACCAGGGGGATGAGGTGGACAAGGCTTTCTTCTGGCAACTAGCAGAAATTGCTAGATCACAGGCCTAGTTCTCATGGGAGACTTTAATCACCCTGATAGCTCCTGGGAGAGCAATACAGCGGTGCACAGACAATCCAGAAAGTTTTTGGAAAGTGTAGGGGACAATTTCCTGCAAGTGCAAATGCTGGAGGAACCAACTAGGGGCAGAGCTTTTTTTGACCTGCTGCTCACAAACAGGGAAGAATTAGTAGGGGAAGCAAAAGTGGATGGGAACCTGGGAGGCAGTGACCATGAGATGGTTGAGTTCAGGATCCTGACACAAGGAAGAAAGGAGAGCAGCAGAATATGGACCCTGGACTTCAGAAAAGCAGACTTTGACTCCCTCAGGGAACTGATGGGCAGGATCTCCTGGGAGAATAACATGAAGGGCAAAGGGGTCCAGGAGAGCTGGCTGTATTTTAAAGAATCCTTATTGCGGTTGCAGGACCAAACCATCCCGATGTGTAGAAGGAATAGTAAATATGGCAGGCGACCAGCTTGGCTAAACAGTGAAATCCTTGCTGATCTTAAACGCAAAAAAGAAGCTTACAAGAAGTGGAAGATTGGACAAATGACCAGGGAGGAGTATAAAAATATTGCTCAGGCATGCAGGAGTGAAATCAGGAAGGCCAAATCACACTTGAGGTTGCAGCTAGCAAGAGATGTTAAGAGTAACAAGAAGGGTTTCTTCAGGTATGTTAGCAACAAGAAGAAAGTCAAGGAAAGTGTGGGCCCCTTACTGAATGAGGGAGGCAACCTAGTGATCAAGGATGTGGAAAAAGCTAATGCACTCAATGATTTTTTTGCCTCTGTCTTCACAAACAAGGTCAGCTCCCAGACTGCTGTACTGGGCAGCACAGTATGGGGAGAAGGTGACCAGCCCTCTGTGGAGAAAGAAGTGGTTCGGGACTATTTAGAAAAGCTGGACGTGCACAAGTCCACGGGGCCGGATGCGCTGCATCCGAGGGTGCTAAAGGAGTTGGCGGATGAGATTGCAGAGCCATTAGCCATTATTTTTGAAAACTCATGGAAATCGGGGGAGGTCCCGGATGACGGGAAAAAGGCTAATGTAGTGCCCATCTTTAAAAAAGGGAAGAAGGAGGATCCGGGAAACTACAGGCCAGTCAGCCTCACCTTAGTCCCTGGAAAAATCATGGAGCAGGTCCTCAAGGAATCAATTATGAAACACTTAGCGGAGAGGAAAGTGATCAGGAATAGTCAGCATGGATTCACGAAGGGGAAGTCATGCCTGACTAACCTAATTGCCTTCTATGATGAGATAACTGGCTCTGTGGATGAGGGAAAAGCAGTGGATGTGTTATTCCTTGACTTTAGCAAAGCTTTTGATACGGTCTCGCAAAGTATTCTTGCCGCCAAGTTAAAGAAGTATGGGCTGGATGAATGGACTGTAAGGTGGATAGAAAGCTGGCTAGATCATTGGGCTCAACGGGTAGTGATAAATGGCTCCATGTCTAGTTGGCAACCGGTTTCAAGCGGAGTGCCCGAAGGGTTGGTCCTGGGGCTGGTTTTGTTTAATATCTTTATTAATAATCTGGAGGATGGTGTGGACTGCACTCTCAGCAAGTTTGCAGATGACACTAAACTGGGAGGCGTGGTAGATAACTAGAGGGTAGGGATCGGATACAGAGGGACCTAGACAAATTAGAGGATTTGTCCAAAAAAAAGCTGATGAGGTTCAACAAGGACAAGTGCAGAGTCCTGCACTTAGGACAGAAGAATCCCATGCACTGCTGCAGACTAGGGACCGAATGGCTAGGTAGCAGTTCTGCAGAAAAGGACAAAAGGGTCACAGTGGACGAGAAGCTGGATATGAGTCAACAGTGTGCACTTGTTGCTAAGAAGGCTAACGGCATTTTAGGCTGTATAAGTAGGGGCATTGCCAGCAGGTCGAGGAACGTGATTGTTCCCCTTTATTCGACATTGGTGAGGCCTCATCTAGAGTACTGTGTCCACTTTTGGGCCCCACACTACAAGAAGGATGTGGAAAAATTGGAAAGAGTCCACCGGAGGGCAACAAAAATGATTAGGGATCTGGAGCTCATGACTTATGAGGAGAGGCTGAGGGAACTGGGATTGTTTCTTCTCCAGAAGAGAAGAATGAGGGTGGATTTGATAGCAGCCTTCAACTACCTGAAGGGGGGTTCCAAAGAGGATGGAGCTCGGCTGTTCTCAGTGGTGGCAGATGACAAAACAAGGAGTAATGGTCTCAAGTTGCAGTGGGGGAGGTCTAGGTTGGATATTAGGAAACACTATTTCACTAGCAGGGTGGTGAAGCACTGGAATGTATTACCTAGGGAGGTGGTGGAGTCTCCTTCCTTGGAGGTTTTTAAGGCCCGGCTTGACAAAGCCCTGGTTGGGCTGATTTAGTTGGGAATTGGCCCTGCTTTGAGCAGGGGGTTGGACTAGATGACCTTTTGAGGTCCCTTCCAACCCTGATATTCTATGGGTTTAACACCCGGTCAGTCTCTCCCTCAATGTGAAGAGGACCATGCACACTTGTGGTAACCAAGCTGAGATTTCCCCCAAGCAATCCAGTCAAAGCTCACTGGTTTAGATTAAAACATAAAATAAGTGTATTAACTACAAAGAATAGATTTTAAGTGATTATAAGAGCCTACCTATCTAGTGTGTTAAGCTCAGTTTGAGGTTTTGTTTGCTATGAATTATCAAATTCTCACCCTGAGTGATAAACAGGCTGGAAGATTCTTAAGGCACAAGCTGCCTTGGCTCTGCAGCTTGGGTTTTCCAAGTTTTCATACACAGGCTAGAAATCCCTCTAGTCTGGGATGCTCACTTGCCACAGTTCAGTCCTTGTTCTTCAGGTGTTTCCAGGTGTGTTGTAGGGAGAGTGAGGACCCCTCATGATGTCATTTCCCCCCTTTTATATCTTCCCCTACTTGCTGGAAAGCACTTTTGCTGTGTCCCGGGTCAAACAGTTCCCACTGTGTAGTGCTATCTCTAAGATGTTTCTGTAGTACACAATTCCTCAATAAGCCATTAACATTGTTTGGCCTTTTTAATGTTGTCCCTGAAAGGTTGCTTATGGGTGTTTTCAACCTCACAACGTATTTCAGTAACACATACATAGCTAACCTTCATAACTTCACATACGACGATAGCACATACAATCCAACAAGGTATTAATGTCTAGCAGATCAAGACTTTTAGAACAATACCTCACAAGGCATATTTTGTACAAAATGCATCCTAATTACATGACAGTGGTGAATATTGGGGTGCCAAGATGTCACAGGATGCCTGAGGCAAAGAACCCTGGAGGACATCACAAAGGGTGGAGGAGATGTGCCAAAAGCAAAGCAAATACTATCCAAAGCCACATAAACATAACAGTTCAGCCATTCCAGTCCAGATCAACAGTTCTGATAAACATGTACCTTCTCACAATAAATAATAATGCTGAAAGGCTTTGCCTATTTTGGTTTTCTGTTGTGACTGTATATGATCACTCCATTTGTATTAAAGGGTGTGTGATTTGCAATACTAGGTCCAGGCTCTAAGTCTCCGGTATACATCAGTGATTATATCCTAGATGAACTGTGAAGTGAATGTCCTACGGTTCAGAGACAAATATCCCAAACAAATCATATTATTTTCTACTTTCAGAACATTCTGTAACTGAATAATCTTTGAGAGTTCTATAGGGTTTTCAGAGAAGTAATTTAAGGTAGAAACTTCCTTTTTTCCTCCTAGTTTTTATTCAATTAAAATTAGGCAAACTTGAACAATCCTAGGCAGTTAAAAGGTCCCATGCCTTCTGCAGATATCCTCCAAGATATTAAACCAATACCCTGTGTTTGTCCACTATACAGCAGAATTTAAATGTGGTTTCAGTCAAACACTCGTCTTTTCCCAGCAGACAGCCCAATCTTATGAACACTTAAACATTTGTGTATCTTGAGGAGTCCCACAGATTTCAGTGAGAGTCCTTACATGGATGACACTACTCAGGTGATTAAGTGCTTGCAGGATCAGGGTGACAATGAACAGCAGTGGTAATAGCAAATAATTTCACATTTATCTCAAATGCCTAAGACTTTTTATTTTTGTGATGTATATAGTAAATATATCATGTGTCTGTAATCTATTACATGCTATCATCTCCATTTGTTACACAGATATGCCCTCCACCCCTGTCCCGATTTTTCACATTTGCTTTCTGGTCACCTTAGTGCATATATAGGTATTCACCTATGGATAAATAGATATTCATTCACTACACAACTCTAATTCATTTCCTGAGTACCATTCATACTTTACACTGAATGTAAGAGTCACGTGGGAAAAAATATTATGCCATCATGTATTTAAGGACTGTATCACAATGCGTGTACATAAGGATGTTGAATTAAGGTTTCATGAGTCAACTGAGATTTTCGGAGGGTCATAACTTGAACAAACTTGGGTGGATTTTCACAGGGACAACAAAAGGCAGTCAGGTATCTCTGATACCAGGGCAAACTTTGACCAAATTCCATGTCCATGGAGATGATAGATCTTCTCAATGAAAATGTTGTACGATTTTTTTTTTTTTAACATGGGTAAAAACAATGCATTTTACCCTAACTTTATTCTCCGAAACAGTGAACCATTTTTGCTGAAATTTTCCACAAAAGTCAGCCTGTGGCAGTCACCCGGCATAGAAAATTTCAGCCTAAATGGTAAAAGTATGGCAAAGGTATAAGCAACTGAAAACAGGGTCTTAAAATGGAAAGTGTCAGGCAACTATAAGTGCTATAATTATAGGTGTCTGTGTCCTTTTATAATTTTAAGTCAATGGGATTTATGTACAAGCTTGCTTACTTCACTGAGTATGGAGAGAATTAAGCACACACTTAAATGCTTTGCTGAACTGTGGCCTTAATGGTGAATTACAACCAGAGCCACTCCTTTTGTTGATTGCAGTCTTCAGCTCTGTACCAAGAACTGTTTTTCACACACAGCTGCCTATCTTTTCCTTAAAGGCCAGTTTGCATTGCCAATAAGTATAAACCAATAAGTATAAATCAAGAATGAGAAAATAATGAATATGACTATATGACTATAATGACTTGTTGAGAAACAGGTAAATGTAAGAGTAAATGAAATAATGATTTCCATATGTTTAAATAAATCACAGCACAAATTACAAAAGCATTTCAAAGGACAAACTGCAAAAGATCTAAAATATGCCAAGTAGACCGAGTGTAATTCTAATCACACAGTACTCTTAAAGTCAGATTTTTTTAGGATTTTTTTTTTTTTTGTATTTCAGAAAAGAGCCCCTGTAACTCCTTTTGAGTATACTCCAGCTCTGAACCCAGTTCCAGAACCACTAGCCTGAATTCTTATTCAGTATATCACCAACATCAAAAGAAACTTTTAAGCCAGTCCTGAGGGCCAGAGAAACTCAAGCCAGCAAGAACAAATGTAGAACAAAGTCTCAAGTGGGTACTGTAGCACCAAGGCTAGAGGTGGAAAGATCAGGCTCAGTCAGGACTACCACTCCACCTCCCAGAGCCCTTTAGAATCCGAACTGCACGGGGGGACTCCACTGTTCTCCATTGGGTGTCCTCAACTTGCTTTTAGACACAGGGGCTTGGGGAAGAAAGGTGAAGCCGGCCTCAGTGGTGAGGGTAATGAAACTCAAGTCAGAAGGAGCCAATTAAAGAAACAACTTTAGCAGGGCCATTGAATGCTGATGACGTCATCAGTGTGCTATCTATAGGTTTTATTCTGAACTTTTTCTCTCCTGCTGATTTGGCTGCTGGCTCACAGTCCTTTCTGTCACCTCCCTCACAGTCACTGCTCTTCAATCTCACTCCAACTTCTTTCTATACTCCTTTCCTTCCTTCTATCCCTCCTTTCTCCCCTCTCTGACACATGCCCTATAATACATTTAATATAACAAAACTGAAGTAACTCAGACATGGTGCAATTCAAAAATTGATAGGTAGATTAATAATAAAAAAGTTGGGGTGGGATTTTGATTATTTCATTTTATTATTAATAATAAATGAGTACTGTATTTTCTGGCGTATAAGACTACTTTTTAACCCAGGAAAATCTTCTCAGAAGTCGGGGGTCGTCTTATACGCCGGGTGTCGTCTTATAGGGCGGGTGCTGAACCTTCCGAGCCGGACTGGAGAATCTGCGGTCGCCGCATATGGTGGGGGGAGCTCAAAAACGGCCGCGGCCGCATCCCCGCCCGATGACGAGGTGAGGGGGTGCCTCACCGGGAAGGTGTAAGTGAAGGGTGGAGCAAGCTGCAAGCGTCCGGGACGCCCGGGGTATGGAAAAAAGAGAGCGGCACTGTGCCCAGAAAAACACGCCTCTTTCACCCGTCTGGCCCGCCCTTGTATCCTATTACCGTACCTCCTTCTCTGCCTCTCAGATCTCGCTCCTGAGGACTGCAGTGAAGCGGCGCAGGCGCGCATGTGCGAGATCTGAGAGGCAGAGAAGGAGGTAATAGGATACAAGGGCGGGCCAGACAGGTGAAAGAGGCGTGTTTGCGCTACCGCTCTGATAGTCTTGGAGACAGGGAGGGCTGGGTAGGCAGGGAGAGCTGACCAATCCAAGCAGGCTTTGTATACAACAACCAGCCAATCGCCGGTAAGGTACATCGCTTGCCGTGATTGGGTGGTTGTTGTATACTGGGTACCGCATACAGTACAGCACCAGTATCTGTATCTGTTCATACAGTATAGCACCAGTACATACAGTACAGTATACAAATGTCCAACAGTCAAAACCCCATCATGGCTCCACCGGCAAGAAGAAAGAAATATGAAGCCAGTTTCAAACTTAAAGTTGTAAACTTTGCCATGGAACATAATAACTGCGCTGCTGCAATACAATATGGAGTAACAGAAAAGATGGTTCGGGACTGGAAAGCAAATGAAAAAGCATTAAAGAGTATGCCAAGGGGTAAGTGTGTATTAAGAAGAGGCACTCCACATTGGCCAGAACTCGAAAAACATGTAGCAGACATGGTGAATGAGCATCGCCAAAACGGTTATGTAGTGACACGAAATAAAATACATTTGTTTGCACTTCAGTGGGCCAAATCTAACCCAGATCACAGCAACAGATTTAAGGCCACTGTATCCTGGTGTACTAGATTCATGGGAAGGCATAATATGGTACTGAGGCAAAAGATGAAAATCGCCCCAAAATTACCTGCAGATCTTGATAGCAAAGTAAATAGTTTCCATCGATACGTAATACAACAGCGCACTAAACATGGCTATGCGTTAAGTAGTATTGGAAATATGGATGAAACTCCAATGAATTTTGATATGGTTGGAAATAAAACTGTCCATCAAAAAGGTGAAAAAACCATTTTAATTAAAACAGGACATGAGAAGTCCAGTTTTACAGTGGTACTAGGATGCACAGCTGATGGTGCCAAACTGAGACCAATGATTATTTTTAAAAGAAAAACAATGCCGAAATTCAAGTTCCCTGTTGGTTGTTTTGTACATGTGAATGAAAAAGGCTGGATGGATGAAGAAGGGGTAAAGCTATGGCTTGATAATGTATGGAGCAGGCGACCAGGTGGACTTATTCAAAAATGTAGTCTACTGGTGTGGGATATGTACAAGACTAAACACAGATGCGTCAGTTATTCCTGCAGGATTGACATCGTTGGTACAGCCACTGGATGTGTGCCTAAACAAGCCATTTAAAGATCGCATTCAAGAACAGTGGAATGAATGGATGGTTAGCGGCGAAAAGTCATTCACAAAAGGAGGAAACATGCGTGCTCCACAGTTGGATGTTTTGTGCAAGTTTGTCATAAAAGCCTGGAATGATATTGATGCAGAAACAGTAATCAAGTCTTTCAAGAAGTGTGGCATATCAAATTCATTAGATGGTATGGAGGACGACTACTTGTGGCAAGATGAAGAGGAAGCCGAAGCTGAGACCACACCATCTGATACGGAATTCGATCCATATGATGACTGCCTTACAAATGTATCACAAGATGTCATTGATGTACTTATGATATCAGATGACGAACAGGAGGATTTTGAAGGCTTTTAAAGGGAAACTGTCACGCCAGCAAAACCTGTAAAAATACCGTAGCTTGCAGTTATGATGGGCGTTGCTAACTCGCCAGGGACTTGCCCGGCACTTGCTCTCTCTCTCTTGTTTGTTATCTTCCTCCTATCATCATCAGTTCCAGTTTGGTTGACAGCTTAGAAAACAAACAGCATGGCAGCTCCCATGGGTTTATTGTCTTATCCTTCCTTTCAGCTTTAGAGTGAATTAGGAAAAGTTTAATCCACTTGCACTGTTTTATGTTTACATGTTTGATGACAAACAGCCTTATGTTTATAAGTGACAGTTTTCCTGCTAAGTACCTGCATGTCATAAGCATTTGAATTAAAATTACCATATTGAAATCAAATCTGATGTTTTTTAAATTTTTTTTTGGTGTGCGTTGGAAGAGGGGTAGTCTTATACGGCGAGTATATCCCAAACTCTATATTTTAACTGGAAAAGTTGGGGGTCGTCTTATATGCCCAGTCGTCTTATACGCCGGAAAATACGGTAATTTTTTTTATTTAAAAAACAACAACTCACAACTAAAGAGTGGAGTGAGAAGCATGGAAGTTACATGAGGCTGACAAACCCTCAATATTTGTGTTGCCTACTGACATATCTCTTCTATCTCTTTGCCTGACTTGTCTAGACAATTAATTGGGAAATGTTATTTACCCCTTCACATAACATAAAAGCCAGGGATTAGTAAACAGCAGGTTTAAAACAAACATAAGGAAGGACTTCTTCACACAATGCACAGTTAACCTGTTGGACTTGTTTCCAGGGGATGTTGTGAAGACCAAAAGTATAACTGGGTTCAAAAAAGAGTTAGACAAGCTCTTGGAGGTTAGGTCCATCAATGGCTATTAACCAAGATGATCAGGAAAGCAACCCCATGCTCTAGCTGTCCCTGACCCTCTGACTGCCAGAAGCTGGAACTGGACAACAGGGAATGGATCACGCAATAACTGCCCTGTTCATTTCCTCTGAAGCATGTGCCACTGGCCACTGTTAGAAGACAAGATGGTGGGCTAGATGGACCATTGGTCTGACCCTGTATGGCCATTTCATTCTTACTTTGAGTGTAAGTTCTTTGGGGCAGAAACTGTCTCCTGTGTTGTGTTTTATTTTTTTATTTTTACATTGTTTCACACAGTGTGGCTCCCAGGCCTCTAGGCATTAGTAAAATACAAAATATATATAATCATAATAAGCATTATTAGCTCTTTTCTATTATTATGCTCTGCAAACTGTTGAGAAGTATTTGGAGGACTATCAGTTCAGCTGAAATGAAAAATCTTCTGTTTACCTTATTATAGAAAGTTGCTTTGACAGAGGAGTGAAGTTGTTGATGGTGGTCTTTGTCCTGGACCCTCTGGTGATCTTTTAGATATCCTGGGCCTATACAATTTGGTGCCTTGACAATAAGGACTGAGATTTTGAACTTGACTATATATTCTATGGGAAGTCAGTGTAGGGAGTGGAAGACCGGTTTAATGTGCTCTTGTGTTGCTGAGGAAATGTGATGCAGCTTCCTGTACAATTGGCGTTTCCTTGGGACTGAAGGCGTCATGCGCGGGTATATTGCATTACTGCAGTTCAAACTAGAGGTGATGAAGGCATGAATAACTGAGGCTAGGTCATATTTGCCAGTTATAGGGAAGAGTCTCAAGCCACTTGGAAATCTTACAAAGCATTGCTCATGTATGCTATTGCGTGAGAGCTCAGCATCAGTGAGAAATCCAGAAGCTTGCTAAGCTATGGACTGATTCAATTAATTGTGGGTATGTGCCTTTAACCAAAGGTGTCTGTACTGTGGCACAAACTCTTCAAAATGCTTTCCTCTGCCTACTAGAATCACCGCCATCTTGTTTGGGTTCAGCTTCAACTAGCTGTTCTTCCTTCATGAGCTGATCTTGTCCAAGCATCTCGGCAGTAGTGGTGTAGTTCTTTGTGATGAAGGCTAAGTAGTAAGGTGTGTCATTTGCATATTGGTGGCACTTTTGTCTATGTTGTCTGACCAGTACCAGAAAGAACTGATCCTTATGGGATTCTACAAGTGAGGGATCTAGTGATGGAGGTACAGTTTCCACTACTCATTGGGTGCGTCCCTCCAGGAGGAACTGAAACCATTTTAGTGTGTTCTCTTGGACCCCTGCCATCTCTTTCAGGTGAGACAGCAGTATCACTGATGGTAGACAGTGTCATACGCTGTAGAGAGGCCCAAGAGAATGAGAATGGATATCTGCCCACCATCCATTGGCAGCAGGAGGTCATCTATCAATCAAGGAGTTTCAGTTCTGTGCTCTGGCCTGAATCCAGATTATGCCAGGCCTAGAATATGAGGTTCAATTAGATTATATAAATTCCACATGCTTCTTCTGCAAGGTTACATCAAAGCTTTTATTTAATTGGGCTGTTGAATATCTAGCAACTTCATCATGAAACAATTATACTTCATGTTTATTTTCTATTGGGATCTTTTGTCTTAGCTAAATTTTGTTAAACCCATTGCCCTGTCCTTGGGGCCTACTTGAAGTAATTGGAGTTTCTACTGCTGGTTGTGAATTGCCTCCCATTCTCCTTTTTAAAGCTCTATTTCTTCTGTTCCATAGTGGTTTTTTAAAAGCTGTCATTTACCTGATCATTAGAAATGAGCAGATTGCTTGTATCATAGACAATGTATAGCCAGGAAGTTTTCAAAATAAAATAAAATTCTCATTGTTTCAAATGTGCTTCGTTTTTTGTGAAGGGATGCATTTCTTGTACCTTGTAAACTATGCATTGTGTTTTCCAGGGAGAAACCTGACATACGTGTAACACATATAAATGTATGAAACACTCCTATGATACATGGATGGGAAGGGATTCTACTGCACATTATGGCTGCTTTATACTGCAACAGTATAAAGGGGCCATAAAAACCCAGACTGAGCCAGGAAAGAATTCCTCCAGCATAAGAGCTGAATAAGATAGTCACAGCTCCCCTGTCATAAACAGATAGTTAAGGGTTAATGCCTCTTTTACCTGTAAAGGGTTAAGAAGTTCACCTAGCCTAGCTGACACCTGACCAGAGGAACCAATGGGAGGACAAGATGCCTCAAAGGGAAGGAGGGAAGTTCCCTTTGTCTGTGAGTTTCACTTTGGACCCGAGTGGGAAAGCTCCAGAATTCAGCCTCTTAGTAAGAAGTGAGTATTAGTGAAGGAAATAAATAGATTTATGTTTATTTCTTTGTAACCTGTCTTGTGCAATTAGAGGAATAGTCAAATTGGGTATTTGGTTTTTTGTGTGTGTGTGTGTGTGTGTGTGTGTGTGTGTGTGTGTGTGTGTGTAACTAAGGGTTTGCACAGGGGAGCATCCTCTGTGTTTGGAATCTGTGAGAGTAGCTGGTATGCTAATCTCTCCCAGAGGGTTTTCTTTTACCTTCTTTTCTTTAATTCAAAGCCTTTTTCTTAATACCTGATTGATTTCTCCTTGTTTTAAGATCCAAAGGGTTGGATCTGTGTTCACCAGGGAATTAGTGAAGAGTCTCTCAAGGCTACCCAGGGAAGGGAATTAGTGCTTGGGAGTGGTGGCAGCCAGACCAGACCTAAGCTGTTAATTGAGCTTAGAGCTTCTCATGCAAGTCCCCACATCTATACCCTAAAGTTCAGGGTGGGGAAGGAACCTTGACATCCCCTATCAAGTTTGAGGTGAGCCAAAGGTGGGATGGTGTCAGGGCTAAAGTGGAAGCTATTATGGTGATTCTGGGTGGCAGTGTCTAGATTAAACCAGGTGTAGTAGACCTGTATGGGCAGTAGAGCTGGCAGGAAAATTGGAATTTTTTTTTTTTAATTAAGTTTTTTTGAAAATGTCTCCTTTTTTCCCCATCAAAGAATACTGAAGTTTTGGGCCAGCTCTATTAGGGAGGACACAAAAATGACATGATGACACATTAGTCCCTCTTTCCTCTGGGCCCTAAGATGACACAGCACAAACTCTCACTCATAGTATCCAAGTGTGACGTATTCTGAGTAAATGATTTGAATGACTAAAGCACTGATAACTCTGATTTATGCCATACCCAGTTGAACAAATGCAAGTTTATAAAACAAATAGGTATTGGTATGGATGCTTTAAAAATATACAGGGAATAGCCAAGATATTAAAAATGTATTAGTGATTTTTGGGTTGTCCATCTTGCGGCAACTTAAAGGGGCCTGGTTTTCACAAAGTACTTTCACTGCAAATCAGGCCATTTTAACTGTATCAAGTTGAGTATCTAAAACCTCAACCACCCAAAATCCACATGCCATTTTAAAATTCTTGTCTAATATTTTCATTATGAAGCCATTTCAGTCCTCTGAAGCTTTCCATTAGGTTGTCAGTGATAATAAACGAAAGAATAATTTAGATTATTACATAAAAATACAGGGACTGCAATTCTGGCTCAGATCAATCCTCCACTTAGTCTGGTAACCAATCTCCAACTGTGGCCAGTATCATTGGCTTAAGAAGAATGTGTGAAATCCCCATAATGGACAAATCTGCAATAACATCTCCACGGGGGAAGTTTATTAATGAACTTCACAAACTGTTGTGTCTGTTTTCAAACCTATTGAAATCAGTAAGAAGCTTCCCATTGACTTGAATAGGGTTTGGATCAGGCCCCCTAGTGAACTTGCACAACCCCAACAGTTTTACACACACTCTCTTGTAGTTAGCACTGTGTTGTTGCAGGATCTCAGTTGGACGGGAGGTTGTAAGTGCCTTGTGCCATGTCCATCCAATGATCTGGCAGACTTAATACCACCTGGTGTAAACCTATATCAAATTCTAGCATCTGCCCTGGAAGAAACCTAGCCATTTATCTACAGAACAACAGCTTATGCATCAGCAGCGCACACTTTCCTCTGTTGCCCACCCCCAAAGTACTTCAACTGGAATAAGGAGTTTCCTCGCTATGCCCATTCAGTCTTTCACTGAGACTACTAACAAGGTGTCAGTTGAAGCCAATTGCAATGGTTTTTTTTAATAATCTAGGCACTAATGCACATAGAATTCAAGTGACAACTTCAAGCTCATTTCACATAGACCAATGATCAGCCATTAACTGGCAATCACTTTCATCCACTACCAGCTGAGGCTCTATTTGAACTCTCAGTCTGAGTCAAAAGTTCTTTATCCCTTTTCCACTTTTAGAGTGCTTTGAGTGCTTGTTATGGTTACTTTGTATTTAATTGATGGGTGTATATATAATATTTTATTTATTGGTACATGCACCTAAAGGAGAGAAGTGCTTTAAATTGACAAAGAAAATAGATGTCCCCCAAATTACGCAATACTTGCCCTCAAAAATGTTGCACCTTTTGATTAAACATCTTTAACTTTTAAAATTTGTGGATTTTATTAAACTTTTTGTGATATGGGAAAGCTGTAATAAACAGATTTTATAATAATCTATCCATGTTTTTCTTGTTGAAGTATGAATATTCAAAGCTGCATTTGAGAACAAAACTGTGAAGATAAACTAAAAAGCACAGTTGACAACTGATCAAAATATTTATATGGAAGAAACAACTTTCTAAAGACTTTTAGGCACTGTTATATATATATTTTTCCCTTTGAAATAACTTTTTAAAATAAGCTTGAGCACATCATTACAGATAAGGATGTCAACGTAATCTATTTCTGCGCTAAAAGATTTAAATCAAGTCTTGTCTGGAAAACATGCTTGTCAGAGTGCTTATTTAGTGCCTTAACAGCACTGACAATTTGTCTATCCTGAGAGAAGGTAAAATGGGACTTGAGCAATGCAAATCACTGAATACCATTTGAAGTGCAAGCATTTGTTTTGGTTTCTTTCTGTATATGTTGTAATCTCAGAAGGATTTGGGAGGAGGAAAAGTGTAGAAAAATTGTAATATTAGTGTGCATGGAATACAAACACATACCCCATTCACAAATCAAAGCTTGGCCAGGACTCTCCTAAGCAAAACAATGTTTTTTTTTGTTTTTTGTTTTGTTTTTTTTAAATCTTCATATAAACATTTAAAACCCCAGAATAACCTATGCCACAAATATTTACTGTCCAAGCTTGGGATGTTTCCCTATGTTCTGATTCACCTAGTTCCAACCTGGTCACATGAACAATTGTAAATTCTGTGGTAGTGTTAGGTGAGTACCGGCCATTACTGGTAATGGCTCCCTGGAACATAAACTGAATAACCATGTAATTTCAATTACTTAGGTGGTGCACTTTATGTCGTCAACTGTCCATTTCATCTTAACTCTCAAACAGCTACTAAGTAATAGGAAGGTAAACAAAATGCAGTTAGAAAGCCACCAATTCAGTAAAACTCCAAATAATACTTTTATAAATAAATGGAAGGAAACCAGACTGGGAATGATGCCATTTCCTGCTGTATATTAATTAAATTTACTCTAGCTCTTCCATTAGTGCACTATAATGCCAGTGCTTAAGCTGTTATCTTTTTGGAAACTGCTTTTTCCAGGTATACAAGACCTAGAGACACAATCGATCCCTGTTGTAACTTCATATCCTTTTGAACAGCATCAAGGATGGATTGGGTCCAAT